>NW_019943418.1:73603-115847 GCF_002910315.2 Salvelinus sp. IW2-2015 | reverse complement strand
TGAGTGCTATTTTCTCTGCAATAAATAGAACGGACAAATCCAATAACTGGTCCAGGTAATTTAAGGTTGTGGAACTGACATTCCTGGCTGGGGAAAGAAACCAACAACCTCTCATTAGATTCTCCATAGCAAGGGTTAGCGTTTCACGGTAATTCTCCAACGGAGCTTTCTCAGTTTCCATTTAAGCAACAAATCGACTGGACAATTCCAGCAACAATGTGGAAAAAATGGCGACGCTGGAAATCCTCCTCTGGATTTGTCGGTCCCAACATGATTGGTGCTGGTTACTCAGAGAATGGGCCTCTTTCCTCCTACAGTTACACTATCTAATCCTGGATAGAAATCAAAACTAGCCGCTAACGAGATAGCACAGCGCCTGATACTAGCCGTCGGTTCTTCTGCAATGTGAACAGGCCCCACTAATAGGATTTAATAGGGTCATTGCCATGTCAAGGGTTTTTTTGATTTTTGAAGGAAAGGATATGAAGAAAAAGAGGGAGGGAGAAAGGAAGGAGGGAGGGAAAGGGAGGACGGGGGAATTTAAACGCTAAGATTGCACACTGCTAAGGAATCCATTGTTTTTCAGAAACCAAAGTTTTTTGACAATCGTTGAAGCCAAATTTAATATTGGGGACTGGCCTGTGTCCTTTTACTGGAGTGGTATGCCAATTGGTTTCAAGAAGACAGTTTTCTGACAATCGTTGAAGCCCAATTATATTGGACTGGCTGTGTCTTTACTGAGTGGTATGCTACACCGAGCCTCCATTTTGAACAACAAACGTCTCTCATGCCAACCTTGTCAACTCTCGTATCCCACACATCTGTCTCCTTCAGAGAAGTGGAGCTTCTTTCTTTTGTGCTCCAGCTCTCGTTCAGTACGAAAGTTCTGAAATCCATACTCATGTACTGTCTCACTTTGACAGTAACAGGTAGGCTATTAATCAGATGAAAGCACGGCTCGGCAGCGCAGTAAAGATACTGCCACTTTAATGTGCCTTATTCTAATAACTACTCTGGGACACATACCTGAATCAATCATCTCTACTTTGAGAGTCTACTGAGTCTCCTGAGCTTTTGAATGGTTTTCTACTGTCTGTATTAACTGTTCAAACAGTGTAGGGCGTCTGTGTGTGTTTGTAGAGTGAGGATGACGTGACAGTCAGTCAGTGTAGGTGGATCTCATATTACTGTGTACCGTGAGAGGAACAAGTCTATGTCTCTTYCCAAACCACATCCTATTCCCTTTATAGTACACTACTTTTGACCAGGACCCACAGTGACGCAATGTTCAATTCATATTCCTTGGTAGTTAATTGTCTGGTTGACAAGGCCAGTCTGGAGAGCCTGGTAAAGTGTTTTTTACWGCACATTGACATTACTAGATACAGAGTACTCATTGTTAGGCAGCA
Organism: Salvelinus sp. IW2-2015; assembly: GCF_002910315.2. Taxonomy (NCBI): domain Eukaryota; kingdom Metazoa; phylum Chordata; class Actinopteri; order Salmoniformes; family Salmonidae; genus Salvelinus; species Salvelinus sp. IW2-2015. The sequence continues at coordinate 114,438 of NW_019943418.1, read as the reverse complement.
TCTAAGATMTTGGTCAACATATGCACTTGATTTATCTTCAGCTCAGCAATTCTGGGGCTGTTCCATTGATTTAATTGTGGAAAAATAGACCAATTACAGCCCAAGTATTTGAAAGTATTTGACATGTATGTGTTTGACCCAGGTCTGCAATKCACTGTAAGTCCCAGTTGACTTAGTGTCCAGTCAACCAACAGTYGCCTAGTGAGGTATGTATCAGATTCTTTTTGGTCCTTTTTAAGAAGTTAAGAAGCTAGAAAGAGTGGTTTCCTAGAAGCTATATATTTACACACTGCGTTTTTATCGTGACAGTAATATCTAGCACTCTTCTTCTCTATTCACTGTAGGAGTGTCTTTGTAATGCGCCTCCCAAGCTTATCTGAACTCACAACTAGGAGGAGAAAAAGTACAATTGTCTCCACATTTGTTTGAAGACCATTTCTCAGACAACCATGAATTATTTCAAATGCAACACTATAAGAAACGCCTAATGAATTAATCCGTGTGCAGAGAAATGCCATTCACTCTGATATCRAAATGTAGCATAAAGCTATCCATTACCATCGTATATTTTTTTTTATAGTTTGCGTTATTAATTTCATATTCTGATTTTAATTGGTTTTAATTTTCAATTAATAATCTTATTCAAAGAATAATCAGTTCACTGTGTGTGGGGGGGCTTACTGAACCGGAGTAGCTCAAATCAAGAAGTTGATGAAAGTTGAACAAACAAATCTATACGCTATTGTCATCTTTGTGTGTGTGTGTGTGCGTGCACATTCGTTCGTGCGTACGTGTGTGTGTGTAGGCCCTCTCAGGTCAGGGCTGTGGGTAGGTAGTCATGCTTTGAGGCGGTGGTGGGCAGCCCCTCTCCTCGGGGGGTTCTATCTCTGTGTGGATGATTAGATGGCTTGGGTCGGATTCCTGATTCCTGAGCCAGAGCCAAGCTCTCCTACAGCCCAGAGGGATGGAGAGAGACTGGAAGAGAGAGAGAKAGAGAGGGAGCGATAGTGAGAGGKACAGAGAGAGAAGCTATAGCTCTATAGCTGTAGCWGTAATCCCCCTGCTCTCTCAGGCTCAGTCCCCGGCCTGGGAGCCGCTGTTTATTGGCGTGTAATGGGATCAGGATTTGGCGTAGTCAATATCAGAGCAAACATCGGCGAGTAAAGTGGCTGATCCGGGGGGAGATGAGAGGACTAATCCCTCTAACAGCCCTGAGGAGATGCTCTCCCTCTCCTCCTCTCTCCTCTCTCCTCTCTCCTCTTTCCATGGCTTTATTATCCCCCGATTGCTTACTCTGCAGGCAAACACGGGGAGCCGTGGCCGAGTGGGATGAGGAAGAGGGGCCGCAGGCTGCTAAATATAGTGTGTTGTGTGTGTGTGTGTGTGTGTGTGTGTTGTGTGTGGTGTGTGTGTGTGTGTGTGTGTGTGTGTGTTGTGTGTGGTGTGTGGTGTGTGTGTGTGTGTGTGTGTGTGTGTGTGTGTGTGTGTGTGTGTGTGTGTGTGTGTGTGTGGAACAGATTATCTGTTAGTTGCTGAGAGATTAAACTTGATGTAATCCCCTCACTAAACCAAGATCCCCCCCCCCACCCACTGGAGTTCTCCTTTGGAATGACTTGAAGTGGCTGGATGTTTGAAAATATAAGAAGCTCCCACTAATTTTTGCCTTCTGCCTTGTGCTTCGCTGATCAGAAAGAGAATTGACGCCCTTCTTATTGTCATTCAATCTCAAATCTAATTTCTTATCATTCTGCTGTTCATGCCCCCAAGGAGGAGGTAATTGATTGGTGGGTTACTGTGGTAACATTTCATTTATTGTGTTTTTAATCCATGTATCTTTTCTTATCATCTGTTGGGCGGTAGGCGATGATAAGATGAATATACTGTAGGAGTTGACTTGGATAGCAGAGTCTTAGAGTTTGTCCTTCAGTTGATTGGACTGTCAGTGCCTTTCAGTACTCAGAAAACAATTTCAATGTTGTCTGTACGAAAGGTGTGAACTATAATTCGAAGGTCTTTGAAAGCTAGATACCTAGAAACTCAGACAGCCATCTGAAAATTACTGTTGATACTTTGAGAAGGAAGTATATTCACTCTGACTTTAAAGTCAGAAATGGTGGGTTGTGCATATTGTGTATTTTTTGAAAAGTTCAGTTTGAGCTGATTCGAAGAAAGCCTTGAGTAAGATATTGTTTAAAAAACTGATCCATTACTTAATAACTTTTTGTTTGAGGTCAATAGTGCTCTCTGTATGAAGGCCTACAGCAGGGATCAACACTAGGTTCAGCCTCGGCAGTGTTTCTTTCTTGAGCGATGGTCAGGGGGCCAGAACGTCAATTACAAATATTGGTAGACTGCAAATGGACAGCGAGGAAACCCAAACCGATCAGTGGCGGTCAAATGTAAACATGCTTACATTTGTATAACATTAACTGTTTCTCTCTACTGACGAGAATGGGGTCATAAAATCACCACGCCGGCAAGTTGAGGAACCTGGCCTGCAGTATGAGACTGAGGCTACATTAAGATGTTTCAGTGAAGATCCTTGTTACAGGGAAGTCTGATGGACAACATCAGCATCACATTTCAACACAGGAGGACTTTACATCCCCGCTCAGTGGGCAATTTACCATCGTAGACATTATCGTGGAACACAGGAACAATTATTGTACAACTAAATACATCCTTACGTAACATGGAGAAACAATAAAGAGGAAGGGAAGCACTGTTAGGGTAACAACTTTGTAGGTCGTCTGTAGATAGGTGGTCTTTGGTCAAAGGGGTTGATTAGTCTTTAAAAAGCAAGGAGGACCAAGGCACTCATTCACATAACTTAAAATACCTTTTTATTTGTGAGGCATGTTCAATGGAACAAAGATTTTCAAATCTTGACGCGTTTCGGCAGCATGCGCTTCGTCAGGGAGTACAAACATTTTAATTATGTGAAAAGTGACTTGTTCATCCTTACTACATCGTGCACTTATGTGCTTTACCTGGACTAACTTACCTACTCTGCAGTTACTATCAACAGAGTCATTCCATTTTAGTTACCAGATTACATATAGAGTTGTACTGTTTGGGCTGGGCGTAATGGCAGATGTTGCCGATGTCGCCAGCAACCTTCCCAACCATAATGTACACAGTATGTTATGCACTGTATTCAAATGACAGACTCTATGGTCTTCACACACAACTGCATGTGGTACTTCCGGCTCTGAGAGTCTTTGTATTGGTGTAATTTGTTTACCTACTCCTGTGGGTTTGTTTACCGAGCGTTTGCATGTGAAGACCTTGAATTACGAGCCACCCCACACATCGCCCGGGGCGCCAGACATGCCATCTTCTCCCCACCCCGCTGCTCACAATTTCATGTCTTTTTTGAACTCGCCTCAGCATGGTAATTTTCTTTCATCCCTTTCTCTCTCTCCCTCCTCCCTTCTTTCTTTCTCTTTTTCTCCAGTTTGATGAATACTAAGTGTTTACCTTTGGTGGTGACATACTAAACGAATCATAAAGGGGAGTGTCCTTCTCTTAGTCGTTTATTAGAGAATGGTCCTGTATTTTATCACATGATAATCACACAGACAATTTACAATTTTAACTGATCCAGTAGGTATACAATACTTTTTTGGTTTCTTTGGAATTCATTGAAACAAGCACCGCTGTGTACAATTTGGTGCTAGGTAGCAATTTGATGCTTTGTACAATTGTGGAATTGTGGAAATCTTTGAATAGGAACAAAAATCAGACACTCTTTACTCCAGTTTCTCTGTGTGTACCAGGGGAAATAGGTCTGTAAAGCAAAGCGTTCAGTGGGTTTTCACCAACAACCAATTCGGCAGGAGAAGTTCCGCCTCCATTCATTTTCAACGAGGGAACGCAGAGAAATGTGCGGGGGATTGTGGGAGGCGAGCGGCGAGAACCCTGCTAGCGGAGTGGCAGAACAAGTTGAGCTCTGCTCTGCTTTATGAACATTTAAAGTTGAGCTCTGATCTGCTTTATGAACATTTAAAGTTGAGCTCTGATCTGTTTATGAACATTTAAAGTTGAGCTCTGCTCTGCTTTATGACATTTAAAGTGGAGCTCTGATCTGCTTTAATGAACATTTAAAGTTGAGCTCTGCTCTGTTTTATGAACATTAAAGTGAGTTGCTCTGCTTTATGAACATTTAAAGTGGAGCTCTGCTCTGTCTTTATGAATCGATTTAAAGGTGATGACTACAGTGGAGCTCTGCTCTGCTTTATGAACATTTAAAGTGGAGCTCTGCTCTGCTTTATGAACATTTAAAGTGGAGCTCTGCTCTGCTTTATGAACATTTAAAGTGGAGCTCTGATCTGCTTTATGAACATTTAAAGTGGAGCTCTGCTCTGCTTTATGAACATTTAAAGTGGAGGAGTGCGTGGAGAGGAACGTTGTCAAGAGGCACCGCCTCTGGTCAAAACCCACTGTAACTGCTCCTACAGTAGCCTACTGCAAATCAAAGCATTCCCTACCGTAGTCGCTCCCTACAGTACTGTAATCCAAGCATTCCTACAGTAGCGTAAACCAAAGTGTTCCCTACATTACTGGCTCCCTACAGTACTGTAAACCAAAGACAGTACTCCTGTCTCTAGCTCAGTGTCTCAGCAGGGTCTTCAACGGAGACGTCAGTGTTTAATGCACCCCCTGATTAGTTTACCTTCCTATGATTGGAAATTAATTAAACTGATTAAAACGGATCCGCCGGAGGGGCCACACTCTGAGACACAGCTCAGTCCCTCGAGAGAATGAGAGAAGAGCAAGGGAAAGAGAGTAGAGAGCGAGAGTAAAACGAGAGGGAGAGAGAGAGAAATTGAGAGCGGAAGAGAAAGAGAGATCAAGAGAGAGAGAGAGCTTGAAGAGGAGAGAGGCTCATTTGAGTCCCGACAGAATGCAATCAGCTCTCCTGCGCATCCTAATGAAATCAATAAGAGATGGGAGATGTTCGCGTTAACAAGGTAGCTCTCTGGTCTCACCCTCCTATCTGTTTAGACAATAGACTGAGTCTTGTTAGATCCATCAGCATCATTCAGGACTGCTCATCTAGGTGACAAGTGAGACAGGACAACAGATGAGTTTGGCAAAACATTGTTAGCGAGTTAGTATGGACACTATTCCCCCCAATTTGCAGCTGAGGCCCTCTGTCCTTCCGTCAAGCCCGTTCCCACTGACGACATCTCATTTAGACACAGGGGAACTATGTGCTGGCTACAATTTTTTTGCTTTGGGTAACCCGGTAACACATTTACATTTTAGTCATTAAGCATGTCAGCGTTGGGTTCTATAACTTCCCCCCACTGCCCTCTCCTCCTCTCTTCTCATCCAGGTGAATATTATGGGGTGAGTGGGAGAGAGAGAGAAAGAAAGTGTGTGTGTTGGTGTGTGTGTGTGTGTGTGTGTGTGTGTGTGTGTGTGTGTGTGTGTGTGTGTGTGTGTGTGTGTGTGTGTGTGTGGTGTGTGGTGTGTGTGTGTGTGTGTGTGTGTGTGTGTGTGTGTGTGTGTTGTGTGTGTGTGTGTGTTGTAGAGGTTTAGGGGCAGAGAGATTATTAGGGAGGGGTTTCCATAGTGATGAGGCCCTAGCTCTCTGAGTGCTTCTTCCAGAAGGCTAATTGGTATGCGTCTCTCGGCCGGCCTTCTCCCTCTTCCTAACCACAACCCCCTACCTCTAACAACATACACTAGTGGAGACTCCTCTCCTCTACTCCTCCTTTGTTTCTACCCTTTCTTTTTTTCTCTCTCTCTTTTACACACCCTCCTTCTGGTGCAGGCATGGCCCAGACACTGTACGTCTAGAAGTGATTGACGAGTGACTGGCAGTGGCAGAAGATGTTCAATGGTACTGTGGCAAGGCGGAGATGTAGTAAAGGAGTTGTGCCTGTCTATGGATGGAGGCTGGCTGCTTGATGGAAGATGCCTGGGTAGAAGGTACACAGCAGTTAGACACGTGGGGTCTCTGCCACCTGCTGCACAGAGCATATAGGACAGAAAGTGGACACCTCATGGGACAAACAACAGAAAACTACCAACGTCCAAATATGTTACAACATGTGACATTTCTTCAATTAGACAACCAGGAAACTAAAAAGAAAGAACTGAATGGAACCTGTGAATGTTTAGCCACACCACTTCCACCCATGCGTGTTACTGTATAATAATCTCCCCATGCGGAGTCGTTTCACACTCTCCCATGCAGGCACAAAATTCTTAACAGGTCGCCTCAACCCGCGTCTTCTCTGCTTGTAACCAGTTGATTTAATGTGCCTCCCATCCAGCCAGGCGAACATGTAAAGACTAATGACAAATACTTTAAATCATTTCTAATTAGCACAAGTGCAATAATAATTGGCCGGGTAATGGGAGTGCTAATTAGCGGTAGCAGTGTGTGTGGGAGTTCTGTGTGGTTGGCAGTGAGCCCTGCAGGGGTGCAGATGGAACAGGGCCACTCGAGAAGAGGGGGCTCTTGTAGGGCCAAGGGGCCAGACAGAGAGGCCCTTTGTTCCCATGGCTGTCTTGCGGGTGGCCCCCCAGCTCCGCCTGGGAGGAGAAGGACCAGGGGTTTTTGTCTCGCTGCTGCTAATTGAATCTGTAACCAGCCTCTGGACGTGGCTGGGCTGTGTTTTGGAGGAGCGTTGTCGACTGACTGGTCTCGCCATTTAAAAAAAAAATATCACCTGCTGGAGAACATACGAGAAAAAGCTCTCACTGTGGCCACAGGAAACTGTAGTCTGTCTGTTGCCACTGCTTTCTCTGCTGAAAGAGGAAATCTCGGTGGACAGTGGATTTGGAGGCTTACTTAGATACTGTACATTACGGAAACCCAAACTACTCATTCCTTATTGCTTTGTGTTGACGTTTGATACCATGAAGGCRAATCCTGACTAGCTTGTGTAACTTGAAATTGTTCTTATCTGCCATTGATTCRGCTCAGGGTTTGACCATTTGGGACTATTCCATTGGTTCCATTKTACTGGGCAAACATAATGCATCTCATAATGTGATACCATTGAGTCTTGTAGAAATGCATATTTCATTTTTAGAWTATCYGTCTCGAAGGGCCACTTTTGGAATATGTGTTTRACCCAGGTGTGAAACTGACTGTGATTGACATGTCTGTACTCTGTTACATACTCCCATCATTGATCACATGCAGTCTAACGGTTGGCTCTAATTGCTGTCTAATCATATGCTACATAGTGRATTGGAGACTAATTCCCTGCTAATAAGCACTTCATTAAGGTATTTTACCACCTTGTCCCGGTCGCCAAATTATCCTGGAAATGAGCTGCTGACTGCTATGAGTATTTCAGTACTGGTTTACTTTACAGATTTGTTTCAGATGGTATTAACATAGACTTTAACGGTGGCTACCTGGTACCAAATTATATTTAGCTATATTTTTCCAAGAATCCCAAACTAAAAGTATTACTAAGTAGTAATGATGACATTATTCTAATTATATCTGCTCTGTGCTCATACTATTGATAGCATGTTGATGTACCTTTCAGCGGTCCACAAAGATGAAATACAGTATAATAGCACTCCAGTTTTTGCTACSTAAAACATTGACATTTCCTCGCTGTCTATGCTCTTCATTTGGTTGCTAATGTTGCATTTTTGCACCGGGAGAGTTCAGCTAATGACGTCATTGATTGATTGAGCCTGCTGATCTTAAATGAAGTGAGTCATGTTTTGTAGCAATTATTGTGGCCTTTGTGTTTCGCCGATTGCACGATCACGCTAGTAGCGAGTAGATAATGTTGTCCTTGTTCATTAGAGCTATTGGACTATCTGCCACGACATTGCAGGATATCTCGGGTTTTTGGGCTACTTCTAAATTGCACTGCGGCCGCCATGGCATTTCTCTTAAAAAATATATATACAGTACAAGTCAAAAGTTTGGACGCACCTACTCATTCCAGGGTTTTTCTTTATTTTTACTATTTTCTACATTGTAGAATAATAGTGAAGACATCAAAACTATGAAATAACACATATGGAATCATGTAGTAAACAAAAAAGTGTTAAACAAATCAAAATATATTTTATATTCGAGATTCTTCAAAGTAGCCACCCTTTGTTTGATGACAGCTTTGCACACTCTTGGCATTCTCTCAACCAGCTTCACCTGGAATGCTTTTCCAACAGTCTTGAAGGAGTTCCCACATATGCTGAGCACTTGTTGGATGCTTTCCCTTCACTCTGCAGTCCAACTCATCCCATAACCATCTCAATTGGGTTGAGGTCGGGTGATTGTGGAGGCCAGGTCATCTCATGCAGCACTCCATCACTCTCCTTCTTGTTCAAATAGCCCTTACACAGCCTGGAGGTGTGTTTTGGGTCATTGTCTTGTTGAAAAACAATGGAGAGTCCCACTAAGTGCAAACCAGATGGGATGGCGTATCGCTGGAACCTCCCAGATCAACTGGAGGCGGCACTCTAGACCAGCGAGACCAGGAGGGCAAATGACAAACAAGTCATTTGTTTTGCTGTCAGTAACTAGCTAGCAATATAAGCTCTCTTTTCACACGAGGCAGTGTTGTTCAGTACAGTATAGTTTTGTGATTGATTCGGCCATAGCGGCGCTTAGTAGCCAAGCTAGCCAAGTTGAGCTAGCTAGCTTTGTTTGCTATTTCCCAAAATGTACTGTAGCCTAATGCTATAGCTAGCAAGCTAACATTAGCAAGCTAGCCTAGCTAGCTTAAGTGCATCTTATTAGGAGCAAAACGGGAGAAATGTTTTGATGATGATGAAGAAGAGTAAAGGAATGACTTTGGCTTTATAACTCATATTAGTTTTTGAGTAACTATAACTTGTAGTTAGCTAGCTAACATGTGACTGTGAGATATTCTGCATTGTGCTGCTACAGTAGGAATACAGACAGTACACAACGATTGCTCATGAAAGTCTTATGGCGTTTTTGTCATTCTCTTGGTGGCCTACAGATTATTTTGGGAGTTTGTTCTACGTGGGGAGAAGCTAGGCACCGAATCCCCTTGTCTGCGTGTGTTGTTGGGGTCATTTGAGCAACTTATCCCTCACACGATGGACAGTATGTTGGCTACAAAAAAGTTGATGACTCGAGAAGATGTGAAAGGTCCATAACAACAATCTCCCCTTTTATCAAAGTGATTGCGAACACCTCACTGCACCCACCAAACACATCATATGCAAGAATTCCCTTTGTAGAACTGAAGTATTTATTAYAGGCGTAGTAGTATAATTTTCTTCTACTGTATGTGTGATACATTGCCATAACTGTTCCTGCATACTACTGTGTAAACACACCTCGTTCTCCAGAGCAAATAAACTTGTCTTAATACAGTCTATGTCTACTTATTTGCTACATTGACGGACTAATCTGTTTAATTGAAACATGTTTACTTGCCAAGTTGAAATGATACACCCGATCCCTGCATCATTTGTTTTAGAACTGCCTCAATTCATTGGGTCATGGACTCTACAAGGTGTCAAAAGGGTTCTACAGGGATGCTGGCCCATGTTGACTCATTGTAGTTCTTGACACAAACCGGTGTGCCTGACACCTACTACCATCCCCCTTCAAAGGCACTTAAATATTTTGTCTTTCCCATTCAGTCTCTGAATGGCACACATACACAATCCATCTCTCAATTGTCTCAAGGCTTAACAATCCTTCTTTAACCTTTGACCTGTGAACCTCCCCTTCATCTACACTGATTGAAGTGGATTTACCTGGATTCACCTGATCAGTCTATGTTATGGAAAGAGCAGGTGTTCTTAATGTTTTGTATTCTCACTGTATGTACAACAGCTAGCAATATCTAGACCACAATGCAGTTGTGAGCATACTAGGCATTCTATATTATACTACAACATCATAACTAAACATGGATCTTGTGTTTGCTGAATGTTCCAGGCATTGTCCTGAATGTTCTTCAGCTGGTGAACCTCGKCTTGTGTTGGGCAATKGYAGCTGGTCTGGCAGAACTTYGTGAGCTCCATGACCYTGGACTCATAGACTAGACACTTTGGCTCTTGCCGGCCCTGTGCAGTCGCTTCCTCTTCCGAGTCAGATGATGTTGAGCTTGAGCTTGTTCCCGGCTGAAAGCTTTCATCCAATAGGTTTACATGATCTGTATTACTGAAGCTGGTGTCAAGGTCATCATCAGAAGTAGGATTAGTCTGTAGGATAAACACTAGTCTGTGATTAGCCAACATTTTACTACTTTGTCCCCATCAATACACACTCAAACAAGGTACTATATCCACCCAACCCCATGATCAATAGATCATGCATACTAACCTTCACACACAATACCCACCCCAACAGACACCAGTCACCGACACCATCCCCTCCTTACTAATACCTCTGCTTTTCTTCAATTTAGACTTCAAGCTTTGCATAAACAATCAACTAAGCCTCCATAATACAGAGAAGACTACAGTAGAAGTTGTAGCCTACTTATAAACACACCGATTATGACAACAAGACACGGACCATGTTAATGCCTAGCTCCAGTATATGTATTTGCTCATCATGGAGTCATGGAAAGATTTAGAAAAGGTGACTTAAACTAGTTCCTGGTGCTGAGCTTGATGTCGATGCTGCTGCAGATGTTGATGGGATCGGACTCTGTAAATAGAACACATAAGCCAGTCAAGTTAGCCTCTAAGGTAATTAGTTAGCTAGCTAATGGTTGAATAAGGTCCTGTAGGCTTAAGCTAATGTAACCTAACGTAGCTAACGTTAGCTTGCAAAGTTACAAATCACATCGGCAGATAGCTGCTAACTAATTACATTGATTTGCTATGGAATGTCTAGCTAGCGTATTATAAAAGCCAGCTATATTTTTGTTTAGATAAACAAATATAGTTCACTAGCTAGTTAGCTAGCTACGTTACCGCTGCTCGACTTCTTAGTAAGGTAAACAATGAAATGTTACCACAGCAGCCTATACTTGCTTGTAATTTGCACATCCAGGTACTGAGCACCCTACCATGACTAAACTTTATAGTTGTTCTTGACACAATTTATTTTATTTTATTGTTATTCGCAAGCTGATGTATTATGAAAGCGTGGCTGGTCCAGTGAGTAACGTTAGCTAGCTACCTGTTGACACCCATTCTCAACTGGATCCACCTCAACAGGTGTGGTACTACATCCTAAAATCGCTATGAATTCTGGATATTGTGGTTCGCTTACAACCAGGAACTGTAGATGGCCCATTTCTACCGGGGAGATGCAGAAATGCTCTCTCTCTCTCTCTCTGTCTCTCTCTCTGTCTCTCTCTCACACACACTCTCTCTGTCTCTCACTCTCTCTGTCTCTGGTCTCTCACTCTCTCTGTCTCAGTCTCTGTCTCACTCTCTCTGTCTGTCTCTGTCTCTGTCTCAGTCTCTCTGTCTCAGTCTCTGTCTCAGTCTCTCTGTCTCAGTCTCTGTCTCTGTCTCTGTCTCAGTCTCTGTCTCTGTCTCTCTGTCTCTGTCTCTCTGTCTCTCTGTCTCTGTCTCTCTGTCTCTCTGTCTCTCTGTCTCTCTGTCTCTGTCTCTGTCTCTCTCTCTCTCTGTCTCTCTCTCTGTCTCTCTCTCTCTGTCTGTCTGTCTCTCTCTCTCTCTCTCTTCTCTCTCTCCTCTCTCACTCACACTCACCCACTCTCTCTCTCTCTCTCTCTCTCGCTCTCTGTCTCACTCACTTTCTCTCACACTCTCTCTCTCTCTCTGTCTCACTCACTCTCTCTCTTGCTCTCTCTCTCACACTCTCTCTCGGTTTCTTTCTGTCTTTCTCTCTCTCTCTGTTTATCTCTCTCTTTGTCTCTCTCTTTCACCCCTCCCTCATCAATCACCACAGATATTTGGCATGTCATTCAATTAGTCCCCCCCACTCAAAAAAAATCTATTATGTAATTATTTTGCTTCAGCTGCCAATTTGATCTATACCTGAGAGATCTTGAGATATTTTAGTTCCACCACTATATGCTGTAGTCACAGCTAATAGCCCATCTCTCTCTGAGCTGACTGACCCATAATGGTCRGCATTGATTTTCAGACAAACTCTTGATAACAGACGTATGTAACTTAAATCACAATCAGAAATACACTGTCTATTGCTTAAAWTTCAAGTTACATACTAGTGKCAMAATGRGAACTTGTACAKTCTCTATGTACATTYGCTTAACAAACAGCATGTTTAAGAGATTGTATAGTCCTTGAAACCATGATGGACAAGTTACAAGTTATATTTATCTCTTCTGCTGAATGTAATGTATTGGTGTTTGGACTATCTGTGATCATTGGTTTTTAATCGGAGGTGATGTCATGATGTCTGTCTCTGCCGATCGATGAGCTTGACAAGGCATCTGTCTATCTGCGTGGTGGCCAGGCAAATCACAGAGAGAGATGAGAGAATTGTCCTGTCGCGGCCTGTCTGTAAAATATGCCAACATATATAAAGATACGGTTTGGTGCCGTGGCCTTTCACTGACATTTAGAGCGCCTGGGCAAGGACATGCCCTTTTCTCTTTCTCCACCGTTTCTCTGGGATAATCAGGTGGTTTGAAAGGAAGACCGATAAGGGCTTTGTTTGCGTTGACAATGTCCTGATGATATGGCCTGGGAAGATCACAGGCAAGACTCCTCTCTTTCTAAAGGAGGGAGCCACCGGAGAGAACTCATTACTTTAGTGCATCTGGGTTAATTAGCTCAGTCCCTCCTCAAGATTGAATGGAAGAATCCCACCAGGATTTCTCCAAGATATTTAGACCTACGGCCAAATAGAAAATGTCGCAGAATTTCCTTAAGCCCCCAGAAATGTTTTGAAAGCAATAGCACCAGTGGAAATAATTTGAATCAAACCTGCGACAAAATATTGATAGTTACATTTTCATCTGTAAAATGTCAATATGGTTGAATAAAAAATGTACTGCAACTWGACCACATTTGGAATTAAGATATTGATTGTGATGTAAACGTACCTGGCCTAACATCATCCTGTCTCCTGTTCTCAGCACAATCTCTCTCATTTCGCTCACATTGATTTTCCCCCTTCTCTCCGTTTGGGTTTTCATGACAGTCTTTTGATTCTATTCTGTTTCAGAATCTGGAGTTTCAACCATGTGCTCCCCCTCACCTCCATGTTACGCTATAGATTACATTTATGTCAAGTTGTCTCTCTAAGTGCAGTAAGAAAAGATAAAAGCCTTTTTTTAAATGCTCTCTGTGTAATTTCTAAGTGTGTCCTACCACACTTAATAGCCTTTCAACCTGGTGTTTCTGCCACTCTTTGAATGAGGCACTCTTTGAATTCCCCATATTGTGTGGGGAAGTCTGTGAGCAGATGAAGTACATGGTGATGTGGTACTGAGGGCTTCAGCTCCGGTTCTGCCTGTTGTCATGACGTTGGCCTGAGGGTAGGTTTATGACAGTCATAAATACCTCTTCCCCCCTTTTTCCTCTCTCTCTACCCTACTGATGTGAAATTTGAAAACCCCTTGGTTAACATAGAGATTCTGGTAACATCAGAAGGTGGGGGGAAATTAACTATATTCTGGTAATCCGACCAATTGAACATATGCGGTGGTACTTAATGAATATGATGTCAGTTCGTTTGTCATCTGAGACATTCTCATCAATGATAGAATGACATAAACTCTACAGTGGAAAGTCTACACATCAGAGTTATCGGATTCACATGGAATTGTTGTTCAAATTAAATGTTTGAATATGAAATTATTCGTGATGAGATGAAGAGACATAGGTTGTAAACTATGAAACACACCACTTTTCTCCCTCCACTATATAAGCCCTTGACGAAAATGTAACCTCCTGTTCAGAGGATGTGAGAACGACGGTCCATACGTTAAAAAGGACTAACATGTCAACTACAGAACTAAGCCAAGCTCAGCATGAGCTTTGGTTGCGAATGGTATGAACTTTGAACTCTGATTCACTACAGAAGTGATACGTCCTAGCCGTGGAGTTAGCAACAGCAGCTGCAAACGTAAATTAGGATAGGACAGACAGAGTATCCCGTCTACCACACAACGACGTTACTACAACGTATCCAATTTACCAACAGAGACATTCTTCAAAGGACAAAGGACTCGGTTTGGCAACACAGCCTTCCATCTACCACCAACCTACTGAAGTGCAGCTCAAAGTAAATATTTATTTCATTTTCCTTTTCCAAATGGGCGGTAATTTAGAATGCCTAAGATACTGTATTTACGATAGCACAGCTTCGCCCTTTTGTTCCTCAGTCTTCCCGCTCTTTCACTCAAACCCAGCCCCCTTTCCTTTTGTGTAACCAGCTGTCATATCTGTTCCGCCCGCTAGGGACGTTTTCCTTTATGACGTAATTTGTAATCAAGGTATGATTCATTCTGTGTATATGTAATTCTGTGTGATTAGTTAGGTATTTAGTAAATAAATAATTAAACCCAATTTTGTATTGCTGATTCAACTTGTTAGCCAGGGTTCGTGAAGATAACCAAGAATTTACAACTTTCAGATGAGACTGAAATAAGGTGACGATTAATATTGACTGCTATTGATGTAAAATATTACTAGGTCTTTAAGAGTTTATTCGGAAGATAACAGCTCTATAAATATTATTTCGTGGTGCCCCGACTCTCTAGTTAATTACATTTACATGATTAGCTCAATCAGGTAATATTAATTACGGAGAAAGGATTTTATAGAATAGCATGTCATATCACTTAATCCGGCATAGCCAAAGACACGACACTGTAATATCTGGAAGCACTAGGAGATCTGAAGGATATATTCTGAACAAAAAAAACAAAGTTTGGGGACACTTAGTTTGGGGTCACTTAGAAATGTCCTTGTTTTTTAAATAAAAGCACATTTTTGTCCATTAAAATAACATAAATTGATCAGAAGTGCAGTGTAGACATTGTTAATGTTGTAAATGACTATTGTAGCTGGAAATGGCTGATTTTGAATGGAATATCTACATAGGCATACAGAGGCCCATTGTCAGCAACCATCACCCCTGTGTTCCAATGGCACGTTGKGTTAGCTAATACAAGTTTATAATTTTAAAAGTCTAATTGATCATTAGAAAACCCTTTTGCAATTATGTTAGCACAGCTGAAAACTGTTGTTCTGCTAAAGAAGCAATAAAACTGGCCTTCTTTAGACTAGTTGAGTATCTGGAGCATCATTTGTTTTTCAACAGGACAATGACCCAACAAACCTCCAGGCTGTGTAAGAGCTATTTGACCAAGAAGGAGAGTGATGGAGTGCTGCATCAGATGACCTGGCCTCCACAATCACCCGACCTCAACCCATTTGAGATGGTTTGGGATGAGTTGGACCGCAAAGTGAAGGGAAAGCAGCCAACAAGTGCTCAGCATATGTGGGAACTCAGCATATGTGGGAAGCTGGTTGAGAGAATGCCAAGAGTGTGCAAAGCTGTCATCAAGCAAAGGGTGGCTACTTTGAAGAATCTCAAATATAAAATATATTTTGATTTGTTTAACAC
Source organism: Salvelinus sp. IW2-2015 (assembly GCF_002910315.2). Taxonomy (NCBI): domain Eukaryota; kingdom Metazoa; phylum Chordata; class Actinopteri; order Salmoniformes; family Salmonidae; genus Salvelinus; species Salvelinus sp. IW2-2015. The sequence continues at coordinate 98,942 of NW_019943418.1, read as the reverse complement.
TTTTTTGGTTACTACATGATTCCATATGTGTTATTTCATATTTTTGATGTCTTCACTATTATTCTACAATGTAGAAAATAGTATAAATAAATAAAAACCCTTGAATGAGTAGGTGTGCTCAAACTTTTGACTGGTAGTGTAAGTATTCAGTCCCTTTGCTATGAGACTCGAAATTGATTTCAGGTGCATCCTGTTTCCATTGATCATACTTGAGATGTTTCTACAATTTGATTGGAGTCCATCTGTGGTAAGTTTCATTGATTGGACATGATTTGGAAAGGCACACTCCTGTCTATATAAGGTCCCACAGTTGACAGTGCATGTCAAAGCAAAAACTGAGCCATGAGGTCGAAGGAATTGTCTTTAGAGCTTCGAGACAGGATTGTGTCGAAGCACAGACCTGGGGAAGGGTACCAAAAAATGACTGCAGCATTGAAGGACCCCAAGAACACAGTGGCCTCCATCATTCTTAAATGGAAGAAGTTTGGAACCACCAAGACTCTTCCTAGAGCTGGCCACCCGGCCAAACTGAGCAATCGGGAGGGAAGGGCCTTGGTCGGGGAGGTGACCAAGAACCGATGGTCACTCTGACAGAGCTCCAGAGTTCCTCTGTGGAGATGTGAGAGCCTTCCAGAAGGACAACCATCTCTGCAGCACTCCAACAATCATGCCTTTATGGTAGAGTGACCAGACAGAAGCCACTCCTCAGTAAAAGGCACATGTCAGCCCGCTTGGAGTTTGCCAAATGGCACCAACGGTCTCTCAGACCATGAGAAACAAGATTCTCTGGTCTGATGAAACCAAGATTCTCTTTGGCTTGAATTTCAAGTGTCACGTCTGGAGGAAACCTGGCACCATCCCTACGGTGAAGCATGGTGGTGGCAGCATCATGCTGTGGGGATGTTTTTAAGGAGCAGGGACTGGGAGACTAGTCAGGATTGAGGGAAAGATGAACGGAGCAAAGTACAGAGAGATCTTTGATATTTATTAACTGTGGTATACAAGATGGCGACAACAGAGATGGTCGCCTCGCTTCAAGTCCTTAGGAAACCATGCAGTAATTTGTTTTTTTTATGTATTATTTCTTGCTTAGTTAATTAACCCATAAAATCTAAAGTGTTATTACATACAGCCGGGAAGAACTATTGGATATAAGAGCGACATCAACTTACCAGCCTTACGACCAGGAATACGACTTTCCCGAAGCGGATCCTTTGTTTGAACTTCCACCCTGGACATTGGATCTAATCCCAGAGGCCGACCCAAAACTACTTGGTCGCCGCAGGAGAGGCAGACGGAGCGACCCCCTGGTCAGACTTAGAAGGCGARCACACCATCCACCGCTTCCAAGCATATTACTCGCCAATGTCCAGTCTCTAGACAACAAGGTGGATGAAATTAGGGCACAAGTTGCTTTCCAGAGAGACATCAGAGATTGTAACATTCTCTGTTTCACGGAAACATGGCTCACTCGGGATATGTTGTCAGAGTCGGTACAGCCACCCGGTTTCTTCATGCGTCGCACCGACAGAAACAAACGTCTCCCTGGTAGGAAGAAGGGCGGGGGTGTATACCTCATGATTAATGACTCATTGTGTAATCATAACAACATACAGGAAATCAAGTCCTTTTGTTCACCTGACCTAGAATTCCTTACAATCAAATGCCGACCGCATTATCTCCCAAGAGAATTCTCTTCGATTATAGTCACAGCCGTGTATATCCCCCATCCCAAGCAGATACCGCAACGGCCCTGAAAGAACATCACTGGACTCTATGTAAACTGGAAACCATATATCCTGAGSCTGCATTTATTGTAGCTGGGGATTTTAACAAAGCTAATTTGAGAACAAGGCTACCTAAATTCTACCAGCACATTGATTGTAGTACCCGCTCGAGCAAAACACTAGACCACTGCTACTCTAACTTCCGCGATGCATACAAGGCCCTCCCCCGCCTTCGGCAAATCTGACCATGACTCCATCTTGTTGCTCCCCTCCTATGGGCAGAAACTAAAACAGGAAGCACCCGTGTTTAGGTCTATCCAATGCTGGTCTGACGCTTCAAGATTGCTTTGATCACGCATACTGGGATATGTTCTGGGTAGCCTCAGACAATAACATCAACGTATACGCTGACTCGTTGAGTGAGTTTATTAGGAAGGGCATTGGAATTGTTGTACCCACTGTGACTATTAAAACCTAACCAGAAACTGTGGATTGATGGCAGCATTTGCGCAAAACTGAAAGCGTGAACCGTCGCATTTAATCATGGCAAGGTGACTGGAAACATGACAGAATACAAACAGTGTAGTTATTTCCTCCGCAAGGCAATCAAACAAGCAAAGCGTCAGTATAGAGACAAAGTAGAGTCGCAATTCAACGGCTCAAACACAAGACGTATGTGGCAGGGTCTACAGACAATCACGGATTACAAAAAGAAAACCAGCCCCGTTGCGGACATCAACGTCTTACTCCCATACAAATTAAACAACTTCTTTGAGCGCTTTGAGGACAATACGGTGCCACCGACATGACCCGCTATCAAAGACTGTGGGCTCTCCTTCTCCGTGGCCGACATGAGTAAAACATTTTAAACGTGTTAACCCTCGCAAGGTTTCTGGCCCAGACGGCATCCGTAGCCGTGACCTCAGAGCATGCGCAGGCCAGCTGGCTGGTGTGTTTGCAGACATAATCAATCAATCCTTATCCCAGTCTGCTGTCCCCACATGCTTCAAGATTAACACCATTGTTCCTGTTCCCAAGAAAGCGAAGGTAACTGAACTAAATGACTATCGCCCCGTAGCACTCACTTCTGTCATCATGAAGTGCTTTTAGAGACTAGTCAAGGATCATATCACCTCCACCCTACGTGATACCCTAGACCCACTCCAATTTGCTTACCGACCCAATAGGTCCACAGATGATGCAATCGCCATCACACTGCACACTGCCCTATCCCATCTGGACAAGTTGAATACCTATGTAAGAATGCTGTTCATTGACTAAAGCTCAGCATTCAACACCCTAGTACCCTCCAAACTCATTAAGCTTGAGACCCTGGGTCTTGACCCTGCCCTGTGCAACTGGGTCCTGGACTTTCTGAAGGGCCGCCCCCAGGTGGTGAAGGTAGGAAACAACATCTCCACCCCACTGATCCTCAACACTGGGGCCCCACAAGGGTGCGTTCTCGGCCCTCTCCTGTAGTCCTTGTTCACCCATGACTGCGTGGCCATGCACGCCTCCAACTCAATCATCAAGTTTGCAGAAAACACTAGGCTTGATTACCAACAATGACAAGACAGCCTACAGGGAGGAGGTGTTGGCCCTCGGAGTGTGGTGTCAGGAAAATAACCTCTCACTCAACGTCAACAAAACAAAGGAGACGATCGTGGACTTCAGGAAACAGCAGAGGGAGCACCCCCCTTATCCACATCGACGGGACAGTAGTGGAGAAGGTGGAAAGTTTTAAGTTCCTCGGCGTACACATCACGGACAAATTGAAATGGTCCACCCTCACAGACAGCATGGTGATGAAGGCACAACAGCACCTCTTCAAACTCAGGAGGCTGAAGAAACTTGGCTTGTCACCTAAAACCCTTACAAACTTTTACAGATGCACAATCGAGAGCATCCTGTCGGGCTGTATCACCGCCTGGTACGGCAACTGCACCGCCCTCAACCGCAAGGCTCTCCACAGGGTAGTGAGGTCTGCACAACGCATCACCGGGGGCAAACTACCTGCCCTCCAGGACACTTACAGCACCCAATGTCACAGGAATGCCAAAAAGATCATCAAGGACAACAACCACCCGAGCCACTGCCTGTTCACCCTGCTATCATCCAGAAGGTGAGGTCAGTACAGGTGCATCAAAGCTGGGACCGAGAGACTGAAAACAGCTTCTATCACAAGGCCATCAGACTGTTAAACAGCCATCACTAACATAGAGAGGCTGCTGCCAACGTACAGACTCAAATCACTGGCCACTTTAATAATTGGATTTAATCAAGGTATCATTAGTCACATTTCGCTACACTTGCATTAACATCTGCAAACCATGTGTATGTGACCAATAAAATGTAATTTGATTTGATGAAAACCTTCAGGACCTCAGACAGGGGCCGAAGGTTCACCTTCCAGCAGGACAACGACCCTAAGCTCACAGCCAAGACAACGCAGGAATGGCTTTGGGACAAGTGTCTGAATGTCCTTGAGTGGCCCAGCCAGAGCCCAGACTTGAACCAGATCGAACATCTCTGGAGAGACCTGAAAATAGCTGTGCAGTGATGCTCCCATCCAACCTGACAGATCTTGAGAGGATATGCAGAGAAGAATGGGAGAAACTCCCCAAATACAAGTGTGCCAAGCTTTCATTAGGCCCTAATCTATGAATACAGATATGCATCTGTTGGTCACAGATACCTTAAAAAATAAGGTAGGGGCATGGATCAGAAAACCAGTCAGTATCTGGTGTGACCACCATTTTGCCTCATGCAGCAACGACACATCTCCTTCACATAGAGTTGATCAGGCTGTGGCTTTTGGAATGTTGTCTCACTCCTTTTCAATGGCTGTGCGAAGTGGCTGGATATTGGCGGGGACTGGAACACGCTGTCGTACACGTCGATCCAGAGCATCCCAAACATGCTCAATGGGTGACACGTCTGTTGAGTATACAGGCCATGGAAGAACTTGGACATTTTCAGCTTCCAGGAATTGTGTACAGATCCTTGCGACATGAGGCTGTGCATTATAATGCTGAAACATGAGGTGATGGCAGCGGATGAATGGCACGACAACGGGTCTCAGGATCTCGTCACGGTATCTCTGCATTCAAATTGCCAACGATAAAATGTAATTGTGTTCATTGTCCGTAGCTTATGCCTGCCCATACCATAACCCCACCGCCACCAGGGGGCACTCTGTTTACAACATTGACATCAGCAAACCGCTTGCCCACACGACGCCATACACGTGGTCTGCAGTTGTGAGGCCGGATGGATGTACCGCCAAATGATCTAAAACGATGTTGGTAGGGAAATGGTAGAGAAATTAACATAGAATTATCTGGCGACACCTCTGGTGGACATTCCTGCAGTCAGCATGCCAATTGCAAGCTCCCTCAAAACTTGAGACATCTGTAGCATTGTGTTGTGTGACAGAACTGCACATTTTAGAGTGGCCTTTTATTATTCCCAGCACAAGGTGCACCTGTGAAATGAGCATGCTGTTTAATCAGCTTCTTGATTATGCCACATATGTCAGGTGGATGGATTATCTCGGCTAAGGCGAAATGCTCACTAACAGGGAGGTAAACAAATTTGTGTACAACATTTGAGAGAAATAAGCTTTATGTGCGTATGGAACATTTCTGGGATCTTTTATTTCATCTTATTAAACATTGGACCAACACTTTATATGTTGCGTTTATATTTTTGTTGAGTGTAGTTTATGTCTCTCTTACTCTCATTTCTCTCTCTCTGTCTTTATCTCTCTCACTGCATCTATCACTTTATCTCTATCACCCTATCCCCACTTCTTCCATTCTTCTCTTTATTTTCTCTCATCATTTGAAGTATAGTATTTGAATGATATCGGCATTGATTGAAACACAGCATTACATACGTAATTATCAATTGTGTTGAACTCTTCCCAATAGTAAGTCCCTAAAGGTGTCGATTGTTGCCACATCCTTCCTCAATAAATAGCAAGTTAAAAAGTGGGAGTCAGAAATAGGACTGTAAAAGATAAAGCATTGTGCATTGTGATCAGATTTCCATCACACTGTACTGTAGACCATATGTAATGTGTGGGATGGGATAGAGCCTAGACAACAGAGGCAGCAGCAGCAGCAGCAGGTTAATCTGTGTGGTGTGTTGTCTTTGTTCAGAGGCTATGTCATGAAAACTTCATCCCAGGGTAATGTAGGTGGCTACACAGCCATCTAGCCTGGAGGGGAAAACAAGACTAATCTTTTCTTCAGTCTGGCCTTTCTGTTCAGACTGTCACTCAGTGTCTCAGCGAGTGGGGAGGACGAACAACAGAGTGATCTGAGTAGCAGCAGTGTGTTAGTGTTTGWACTGAAGCACAGCTCGCTGTAATCTGTCTTTTTACTCCGGATGAATATGCTCCTACGATGGGATCAGTCATCTGGTAATCTGTAATCTCCTCTGTTGAGGGAATGTAGGACTYACTTTAGGAGGGTTTACTTTAGAGGAAACCCYAACATATTCCCTCCCTCCTAGATATGAAAAKAAAAAAATAAGATTATCAACGTGAGRAATACTCCAGTAGAAATGTGAAGTTTTCAATCTCTTATATTCTTCCTAATTCTGYACATACGTGATWTTTGAATGCTTCTGAGTACATGGCAAAGCCATATTTAAATGAMGGTATATTCAGTTGTTAAGAGGMCGTTARAGAYCAAAATTTGCCACATTTTAGGGATAATGCCATTGCTTTCCAAAAGGAACAGCGGCAAAATGCTATGGTATTTMATTTCCTGTCTTGAGAAATTAGAAGCRGAGCACCATTTGGGAATGTGTTTCTCTACCTTTGATGCATTACATTCCAAAAAGCAAAGAAAAGCGATATGTTAACCCCGATCTATAACGTATTAAAATGAGTGAGGATGTCACTTAAAGTAGTGGGCCCAGTAATTGTAGGTCCAAATTTGTATCATATTTCCRTTCTCGGTTGCTTTTAAAGGCTCCATCACACCGACGTATAATGCATTTTGAAATATATCCATTTCGTCTRGGAATCCCCCAATGTATTGGCAACACACATAATGATTCACTTTAAAGGGCTTGGTCGGACTTCTAACCTATGTAAATAGTACACTCTGAGATGACTCTAATACCTGATAAGAGGGGGAAATTGCCATCACATTTACAACCCTCCATCAGAGAGAGAGAGAGAGGGACTGGAGCTGGACCCGCATATTAGAACCACTTTGGATGATTACCAGGGCTCTGATTGGTCAGAGGAGTCAGAAGGAGGCGGGGTCAGGAAGAGGGATGGGGGAGGGAGTGGTTCTGTTAGAACTGCTGATGATGGCTGTGTAACTGTAACGTTCTCTGTCCCAGCTAATATCTGTTGAACTCACTCGTGTTTAGACATGAGGCGCAGGTTTGAAAGTGTGTTGCTCGATCCAGACAGATGGGCTACAGACATTCACATGAGCTGGACATAATATATCAAGCAACACATTTTATTCTTATTTTACCTCTTATGGTTGTTTTTCACACCTAGCAAATGTCTTGTTCATTTCAGTTCGAAGACCTTTTTTTTYCTTTGTCTTTTCCACGTATTATCAAGTGATTAGAACATTTCACATCAATAGATTGCCCCTTGAYTCTTGTCTTATTCATATCAGATCTTTGTGTCAGTGTTCCTGAGTATTTTTTAAAGATTTCATTATTGTAATAAGCTGATAGTATCAATGATATGGAACCATATCTCTGGAACTTCTATTACATCACAACTCGATCCTTCAGAATATTCTCTTGAATATCACTCTCCTTAAACCTCKACCATTTTATATGTCGATAATATATTATATATATTTGGCACTTCTGCATACCGCTTTCTCTATTTTATTGTGTAAGGATTTTGCCTCAGAGCATATTTGAAATGTTTTATTCTCACATAGAATCTATTTGTCACGCTTGCTCAAGAAATKACTAAAAGCAAGGGATTGCCAGTTGTGATATTGTGCTGTATTCTTCATACGACTGTGAAAATTGGCAAACATTCATATCCCTGTRAAGACACTGTTTAGATTATGTTTACAAACAATATTTGTTTAGTCCTTATTATTTCCATTTAGGGAAATATGACACTTTTTTGCTGGCTCATTTATTTTAAGTAGCAGACTGTTATGATAGCAGGAACCCATTAATGTCACGAAGCTTTTTATCTTCAAATGAGCCATTTAAATGTCATTAAATAGACACACACTAACTGTTCAAATCCATTTCTCCATTGTTACTTCTTTAGAAAAATAATTTCTAGCATTTTTGCTGTCAGAATAATAGCAAATATCCCATTTAAAAGATTGTTAGGACACACAAATGCTGGATGGTCTTTTCATGCAATCCAGTTTTATTCATCCAGTGTAAACAGGCCAGATGATAATTAGGCTCCAGTCTGTTTAGCTGAATATAAAAATATCAGCCATTTATACCCTCCATTGACTAGCATTTCTTTTTTATATTGAAAGTCATTTCATGATTTGAAAATTATACATGATAGCTCAACATTGTTTGCTGGTTTGTGCTATTAACTATTAAATKAATGAATTGATTAACCATTACAAATTATAATTATTTACTGGAGGTGATTGATTGGGAATTGGAAAATTGATGCTATACATTTATGGTATGCATGTCTCTTTGGTTATAGCTGCCAAGGCAGGGAGAAAGGCTAAAGGGAGAAGTAGCATTGAAAGGAAAGCCATCATGGCAGAGCAGAGCAGAGACAGAGAGAGAGGAGAGAGTGTCTGGGAGCTGAGCTAGGCATTAAAGTGGAAGCCTCTCTCTCTCTCCTCTTCAGTGTCAGTGACTTGGCTAGATGAGCAAGGAGCTGCACTTACAGTAGAATTTAGGAATGTTTTATTGCTGGGATTGTCTCTCCTGAAATGACAACGCTACTGTCATTGTGTTGCCGTGTGTAATTGTGTTGTTTCCTACTCTGTGATTGAGCTGAAATAGAGGCAGCCTCTCTCTTTCTCTCTCTCTCTTCTCCTCTCGCCTCTCTCTCTCTCTCTCTCTCTCTCTCTCTCTCTCTCTCTCTCTCTCTCTCTCTCTCTCTCTCTCTTCTCTCTCTCTCTCTCTCTCTCTCTCTCTCTCTCTCTCTCTCTCTCCATTTCTGTCTCTCTTCCCCTGTCTCACCATTTCTCTCTCTATCGCTCTCTCCTCGCTTCTCACTCTCTCTCGCTCCTCTCTCTGTATCTCTCTGTCTCTGTCGCTTCTCTCTCTCTCTCCTCTCTGTCCTCTCTCCTCCCTCTCCTCTGAATTAAATTTCAATTTTCTATTTAAGGGCTTTATTGGCATGGGAAACATGTGTTTACATTGCCAAAGCAAGTGAAATAGATAATAAACAAAAGTGAAATAAACATTTTTTTTTTTTTATCTTCTCTCTCTGTCTCTCTCTATCTCCTCTCTCTCCTCCTCTCCTCTCTCTCCAAAGTATCTTAGAGGTAATTGCAGCTGCTTTGCACTGCTCGTTATTTCGTCTTTCCTTTCATAAAGAAGGAGTGGTTGAAAGAACAGCTGACGGAACACATGCTTGTAATATACTAGAGAGCTGCATCATTCCCTTGGCCAGGCTGATAATAGTGCACCAATACGTTGTTTTTGTTATAATATTATAGAATAATTAAATATCACGATAAAACAGAGTAATACACATGGTAATATTCACTGAATGATAATTGATGAATCATTGATACAATAAATAAAAAAATCTATGCATAATTTATCTACAATAAATGCTCAGTTTTTTCCTGGAAACACACAGATGCTGACATACATGACATGATGGCACAAACTGTTACGGCCCTGGCTCAAGGGTTTAACAGGCTAAAACAAATAGCTTTCCTTTGTACCATGGAGACACGGGCCTGTGTTTTTTGGTTTCTCTCGTAACCAAAGTCTTTCTCTATTGGTTAGTACTCAACTCCCTGCTAGAGACAAAATGGAGTCTCTATTGGTTAGGTAGTCAACTCCCTGTAGAGACAAAATGAGGTATCTATTGGTTAGGTACTTAACTCCCTGCTAGAGACAAAATTAGGTCTCTATTGGTTAGGTAGTCAACTCCCTGCTAGAGACAAAATGAGGTCTCTGTTGGTTTAGATATTGAACTTCCTGCTAGAGACAAAATTAGGTCTCTATTGGTTTAGATATTAAACTCCCTGCTAGAGACAAAATTAGGTCTCTATTGGTTTAGGATATGAACTCCCTGCTAGAGACAAAATTAGGTCTCTATTGGTTTAGATATTAAACTCCCTGCTAGAGACAGGGTCCTGCACTAGAATTTCTTATCAGGAATATTTCTTAGCAGAAAATCACATCAGCCTCCCCAACCCCTCAGAGTAGAGGAGAGTAGGGGGAGGAGTTAGAGGGGAGGAGAGAAGAGTAGGGGGAGGAGTTAGAGGGGAGGAGAGAAGAGTTGGGGAGGAGTTAGAGGGGAGGAGAGAAGAGTATGGGGAGGAGTTAGAGGGGAGGAGAGGGAAGTAGGGTGCGGAGTAGAGGAGAGGAGAGAGTAGTAGCGGAATGAGGAGAGGATGGGAGGAGTTAGAGGAGAGGAGAGAGAGAGGAGGAGTATGGGGGGTGTAGAGGGGAGGAGAGAAGAGTAGGGGGAGGCAGTGAGGGGATAGAGAGAGTAGGGGAGGAGTAGAGGGATAAGAAAGAAAAGTAGGGGAGGAGTAGAGGGGATGAGAGAAGAGTAGGGGAGGAATTAGAGGTGAGGGAAGAGAAGAGGTAGGGGGGGAGGAGGAAGGGAGGAGTAGAGTAGGGAGGAGTAGAGGGAGGAATTAGAGTAGGGAGAGGAGTTAGAGGAGGAGAGAGAAGAAAGTAGGGGTAGGGGGTAGAAGGAGGAGAGTAGAGTAGGGGGAGGAGTAGAGGGGAGGAGGGAAGAGTAGGGGAGGAGTAGAGGAGAGGAGAGGAGAGTAGGGGGAGGAGTAGAGTAGAGTTAGAGAAGGTAGGGGGAGGAGTAGAGTAGGGAGAGTAGAAGTAGGCGAGGAAGTAGAGTAGAGAGAGGAGAGTAGGGGGGGTAGTAAGTAGAAGAAGAGTAGGAGAGAGGAGTAGAGTAAGAGAAGAGGTAGGGGAGGAGTAGAGTAGAGTAGAGACGAATAGAGGGATGAGTAGAGAGAGGAGAGGAGAGAAAGGGGGAGTAGAGTGGAGTGGAGTGGAGTAGGGGGAGGGGAGTAGTAGAGGGAGTAGAGAGGAGAGGAGGGGAGAGTAGAGGGGAGTAGTGGGAGGGGATTAGAAGGAGGAGAGAAGGGAGAGTAGAGGAGAGTAGGGGGAGGGGAGTAGGAGAGGAGGGAGAATGGAGAGTAGAGGAGAGTAGGGCAGAGGAGAGGGGGAGAGAAGGGGAGAGTAGAGAGAGTAGGGCAGAGGAGAGGAGAGGTGGGGGAGGAGAAGAGAGGGTATGGGCGTAGGAGTAGAGAGAGGGGAGCAGAGGAGAGGAGAGGAGAGGGAGCAGAGGAAAGTATGGGGGAGGAGTAGAGGGGAGGAAAGGAGAGTAGGGAGGGAGAGAAGGAGAGAGGGGAGGGAGTAGAGGAGAGGAGAGGGGAGGAGAGTAGGGGAGGGATATGAGGGGAGAGGAGGAGGAGAGGAGAGGAGAGGAGAGGAGAGGAAGAGGAGAGGAGAGGAGAGGAGAGGAGAGGAGAGGAGAGGAGAGGAGAGTGGAGAGAGGAGAGGAGAGGAGAGGGAGAGGGAGAGGAGAGGAGAGGAGAGGAGAGGAGAGTGGGGATGGGAGAGTAGGGAGAGGAGAGGGAGTGGTGTAGGGAGAGGAGAGGAAGGGAGAGCGAGAGGAGAGGAGAGGAGAGGAGAGGAGAGAGAGAGGAGAGGAGAGGAGAGGAGGAGAGAGGAGAGGGAGGGGAGGGAGAGTGGTGTAGAGGAGAGGGGAGGAAGGAGAGGGCAGAGGAGACTATGGGGGAGGAGTAGACGAGAGGACAGGGGAATAGGGCCTCTCAGTAGGGTCTGGAAGTGTGTGGGTCTGAGGAGAGGAAGGACCCCCTTCTTGCTTTCTTCTCTGAAATAATCTTTGTTAAATTGGCAAATAGAATAATTGAAGGAAATCCCGTATTTAGAGATTTTACAATAGTAACAATTGTGGCATAGTGTCTGGAAGGACATGTATTATATCATCCAGGAACATCCACCCCACACCCCACAGAAACACAATGTTTGCTTAACAGGTAAACCAATCTCCTGATTAAATCAAATAAATGTTACTCCTTATTAAAAACAGATTTTTCATTTTGTTTTAAATATGCATTGGGGAAAATGTGTTTCTCTAAAATTCATTCTTGCACATGCAGTATGTGAAATACTCAAAATAAATATACCAGTAAATTGATCTGTGAAGAATTAAATCTACCAAATYACCAATGCTGTTCCTGGAGAGCTACAGTATGTGCAGGCTTTTATTCCATCCCAGCACTAACGCACAGGATTGAACTAATCAACTACTCATCAAGACCTTGTTCAGTTGAATGTTCTCTCCAGAATCAGGTTTAGTGACTACTGATCTACTGCCGTGGGTTTGGTCAGTTCCCCTTTAAGACGTTGCTTTTATCTCAATGCTAAACCACTGGGTGTCACTGTGCTCTCTGGGCCTGGTTGGAAACTAAAGGCTTACTGATACTGTGTTACATTAAGTAAATTAGGGGGGGTTGAACTCAATACACTTTAAAATGACTAAAACCATTTGAAACTGTGTAGAAATGATAATGGCCCTTCCAGTTCGTTGATTATGTCCAGCTTGCCAATAATCAGCTAAATTCAAACTAAACACTCAGGGAGTTTCGTAAATTCCCCAAAACGATGGATAGAGGACTATCTGTTACAAATTTTGATGACGAGGAAATATAACAAATTTTCAGTGCGGTCCTCCTGACCTCGTTGATGACCGAATGTGGCTCCTTGGGGGAAATGATTTGACACCCCTGATATAGACAAACACAGTTTCCATCAGTAACAAAATAGAAAAGAAAATGATACTTCCAATGTCCTCCAGGAACAAATGCTTTTCACACAGGTCTCTCTCATACATCACACACACACACACAGTTACTGTTGACCTTGGTAAGACTGAATGTTCTGAATTCAAATGTGATAATGCCTGAATCAATGTTAAAATGTGATAATGCCTGAATCAATGTTAAAATGTGATAATGCCTGAATCAATGTTAAAATGTGATAATGCCTGAATCAATGTTAAAATGTGTCAATGGCAACACCTACAGTAAATGCTGGAATCTGAAAGATGTTTTGGGTCTTTATATGATTGGTAAGTTTTGTGTCCTCACAATGTCTCTCCACAAAGAGGAGGACTTTCAATGAAGTAGGATCTTATTTTGATCACCCTGTTGCAGGAAATGTTTAACTTTTAGTGTACTTGAGGTTTAAAGAGGCTTCTGAACTTTGTAATTTCCCTTATAAAATGCATCAACCCCTACAAAAAATGTCCATTATTTATAATCCACAGAATAATTCACATTTCCTGTTGCTGCAGTATTGTTTTYCTGCTGTAGCAGAACTGGCTCAAGTTAACACCTTCAACTACTTGAGACTGATTTCAGGAGAGGAACAAGAAAATAAAACATGGGGCTGTGCAACGTAATACAAATAGTTGCCATACTTGCTATTGTTATTTCGGATCTCTAGGGGAAAATATGAACTGTAGTGTTCTGTAGTGGTAATATAAGTGCCCCATAACTGTAAGTACTAGCCTGTTACTGACTGACTACATAGCAGTAGGTTTTTCCAGGCTTGTTATTTGGCCAATAAGATATTATTTATAATTGAATCCAGGTGTTGTAGTCTCGTTCCACCATCCTGATCTCACCAGTTTACAGGAAACGACAGCGCAGCGGTCAGGATGGTGGATCAGGCTAAGGTTGATCTGAAGTTGACTGAAAAACAGTTGCTCATGTGACCATGGAGATCTTGAATGCCCTCCTTATTCCACATAAACACACCCTGCCTCCCTGCCTGCCTGCCTCCCTGCCTGCCTGCCAGCCTGCCTGCCTGCCTGCCTGCCCCAAACCAAACCCAGCCCAACCCAGCAGCTACTGAATTAATGAGGCATTTACGGTATTGCCATAAGTATCTCAGTTTCCTCCTGGGGTTTCTGGGAGATACCCTTTTAGGTGAATAGATGCCACCCACAGCACTCAAGCCACACCTCAGTCACACACATGCAAACACACGAACACACACACAAAAACCTCCGCCATAAGTGCACACCGATTATGCACACCAACGAGGGCTGCATTTACCTCATATCGCAAATCAGCTTTCCCAGGCAAATTGAGACATATAGGAGTCCCCCCGTTGAAAGTGAGTGACTTGAGGAGAATGACGGAGGCCGTGCTAGGCTGTAAATCAAGCCTGACAGCCCRGCAGAGGGAATCGACAGGGCTAACATSCAACAGGAATTATTGATCCAGAACCACCGTAATCCCCTTCACATAACACAGGCAATTTCATGTAATACCTGTAATAAAGCTGCATTCAAACTCAAGTAGCCATCAAGGGGCTTTGTGTCTGATTCAGGAGGGGAGGGCCTAGGTACATCAGAAGGAGTGCATCAGGGCCAATAAAAACATAGCCAGCTATTTTCTGACTTTTTTCCCCCCCGAGGGTTTTGATAAAGCTTGTTTTAGACAACCAACAGAAAACCTGTGTTTTGTGGTGAGTGGGTCTTTTATAACTTTGAGAATTATAGGGCTCTGAAGTTTATGTTCAATAGAAGATAGAATAAAGATATGTTTATGAATGAAAAAGCTGCATTGTAGATGGATGTTTTGCTATTAGGGTAAAAAGAAAAAGAAAAATAAAAAACCAGTGTCCATAAATGGGATCGAACACGCGACCTGGGATCGAACACGCGGCCTGGGATCGAACACGCGGCCTGGGATCGAACACGCGGCCTGGGATCGAACACGCGACCTGGGATCGACCACACTCGACCAGTGATCAGAACACCCAACCAGTGATCGAACACCCAACCAGTGATCGAACACTCAACCTGGGATCTAACAGGAAAACTGGGATCGAACAACCAACCTGGGATGGAACAGGAAACCTTCTGATCCAGAGTCATGGATTAAGCCCTTCCACCTGTTGCCCACAGTCTTTTGAAGGCATTTCCCAACGTCCTCAGGACATGGATAGACGTCCAATCTCGATTACCTAGCTGGTGTGTGTGTGTGGTGTGTGTGTGTGTGTGTGTGTGTGGTGTGTGTTGTGTGTGTGTGTGTGTGTGTGTGTGTGTGTGTGTGTGTGTGTGTGTGTGTGTGTGTGTGTGTGTGGTGTGTGTGTGTGTGTGTGTGTGTTGTGTGGTGTGTGTGTGTTGTGTGGTGTTGCGTTTGCATGTGGCATGTGGCGTGCGCGTGTGTGCGGGGTTGGGGTTGCCCACAGTGGTAATTACTTGCTGAGTAGACGTTGCCCTGGACCTCTCCCTCCTCCTCTCCCCCCCCTTCTCCCCCCTGTGTATCACTGCACAGGCCTTATCAAAGCCTCACCACCCTGCTCATTAATACATGGTCCAGACTGCTGCCGTCTATATATCATTGTCTTTCACTGGAGGCGTCCTATCACTCTGGTATTATCAGGCAGGGAGCAGCAGGCAGGCAATCACTCTGACAGGCAGCCGGGAATCATGGGAGATGTGGGACAGGGTTAAACGAGGCTGACAGTGGCGATAATGCTGACTCGGCTATAAATTAAGATGGGTGGATGATAACAGACAGAAAAGAGAGGAGCGGGGGGGGGGGTTACAGAATGACAGACCCCGGGGTTCAGGCTGGGTTAATGTGAACTTTAACGTACAATACTCATCTCTGTAAATGTGAGGAATGTGGGAAGAAAACAGTCTGATATGGCAGCAGTTGAGAGATGAGTGATGCAGGGAGGCATTCATTCAATCTCTTCTCTCTGTCTCTCTGTCTCTCTGTTGGACTGTGAGTTGCTGTCAAATCGGAAGCAGGAATCTGATGGAGCAGAGCAGCCTGGGAAGTTGTGATAGTTGTCTGTGACAGGGAATGGGTTTGAGTGGGCCAAAAGTTGTCTCTGACAGCAGTCGGAGGGGGAGAGAGCTGTAATGTGTGGGTTATAAACAGACAGACGTTTTGACTAGCAGCCATACAGGCCCAACAGTGGTGTGAATCTTGCTTGGACATTTCCCCATCTCCCCCTCATTGTCACTATCTCAGAGAGGGGGAAGGGAGAGAAACAAGAGAGAGAGGGGTGGGGGTGATACAGACAGACAGTTCCTTATCAGATCCAGTCATGAAGTTTTTCATTCTTAGACAGAGAAAAAAGATCAGACAGACCACTATCATCTATCAATCAATCTATCTATCTACTATCTATCTATCTATCTATCTATCTATCTATCTATTCATCTATCTATCTATCTATCTATCTATCTATCTATCTATCTATTCTATCTATCTATCTATCTATCTATCATCTATCTATCTATATATATATATCTATCTATTTCTATCTATCTATCTATATATATATCTTATATTCAATCTATCTATTCTATCTATCTATCTATATATTCTATCTTATATCTATATATACTATCTATCTATTATCTATCTATCTATCTATCTATCTATCTATCTATCTATCTATCTATCTATCCTATTCTATCTATCTATCTATCTATCTATCTATTCTATCTATATCTATCTATCTATCTATCTATCTATCTATCTATCTATCTATCTATATATCTATCTATATATCAATCTATCTATCATCTATCAATCTATCAATCTATATATCTATCTATCAATCATCTATCAATCTATCTATCTATCTATTATCCATCTATAATAATATGGATAATTGTAGTTGATTTGTAGAATGTGTGTTAGGTTGCTAGTGTGTTTCTGAGTGCATGTGTGGGTCAGTGTCTGTGCATTTGTGTGTGATCTTGAAGCTCATCAGCCTATAGTGAAGTTGGAAACACAACAGAGATCCCTCTAGACAAACAGAGAATACCTTGTGTCTTGTCGTCCGCACCAGTTCATGTGGATCGCAGCTCTTGAAGCCACTCCCGGACACATGGCCCTGCCTCTGTTGTCTCTGTAAGATCCACTAGTTCCAGCTTCATTGCAACACTGAATGATAACCCAGCATAGGTATGTCATTAGAAAATATATTTTTCATTCAGTCTTTAAATTAGGCCAGGTTAATGTTGCGTACTGTGAGGTTGTTTGAAAAAGTAAGCAGATACAACGCCTAATAAGACAGGGACACAAACTAAAGTCATTTTCGGGTTTTATTTTTCCCGATATAGAAACATATCTAGAGAAGTTCCTTTTATTAATCTCTTATATTTGTGTAGTGAGAAACACTTCAGGTTATAAATACTACTAAAAAAAACTTTACGTTTCCCACAAATAAATAATGTGAATCACAGTGTTTTAGAATGAGGTCAGTCCAGCTCTCCTCACTGTTCACCAAACCAACAACACCTAGCACCATCTTACTGTACCACATACAAAAAGAAAACCAGCCCCGTCGCGGACCAGGATGTCTTGCTCCCAGACAGGCTAAACAACTTTTTTGCCCGCTTTGAGGACAATACAGTGCCACTGACACGGCCCCCTACCAAAACCTGCGGGCTCTCCTTCACTGCAGCCGAGGTGGAGTAAACATTTAAACGTGTTAACCCTCGCAAGGCTGCAGGCCCAGACGGCATTCCCAGCCGCGTCCTCAGAGCATGCGCAGACCAGCTGGCTGGTGTGTTTACGGACATATTCAATCAATCCTTATCCCAGTCTGCTGTCCCACATGCTCAAGAGGGCCACCATTGTTCTGTTCCCAAGAAAGCTAAAAGGTAACTGAGCTAATCATTGAAGTGCTCTTTGAGAGACTAGTCAAGGACCATATCACCTCCACCCTACCGGACACCCTAGACCCACTCCCAATTTGCTTACCGACCCAATAGGTCCACAGACGACGCAATCGCAACCACACTGCACACTGCCCTAACCCATCTGGACAAGAGGAATACCCATGTGAGAATGCTGTTCATCGATTACAGCTCAGCATTTAACACCATAGTACCCTCCAAACTCGTCATCAAGCTCGAGACCCTGGGTCTCGACCCCGCCCTGTGCAACTGGATCCTGGACTTCCTGACGGGCCGCCCCCAGGTGGTGAGGGTAGGTACAACATCTCCACCCCGCTGATCCTCAACACTGGGGCCCCACAAGGGTGCGTTCTGAGCCCTCTCCTGTACTCCCTGTTCCCACGACTGCGTGGCCATGCACGCCTCCAACTCAATCATCAAGTTGCGGATGACACTACAGTGGTAGGCTTGATTACCAACAACGACGAGACGGCCTACAGGAGGAGGTGAGGGCCCTCGGAGTGTGGTGTAGGAAAATAACCTCACACTCAACGTCAACAAAACAAAGGAGATGATTGTGGACTTCAGGAAACAGCCGAGGGAGCACCCCCTATCCACATCGACGGGTCAGTAGTGGGAGAAGGTGGAAAGTTTTAAGTTCCTCGGTGTACACATCACGGACAAACTGAATTGTCCACCCACACAGACAGCGTTGTGAAGAAGGCGCAGCAGCGCCTCTTCAACCTCAGGAGGCTGAAGAAATTCGGCTTGTCACCAAAAGCACTCACAAACTTCTACAGATGCACAATCGAGAGCATCCTGTCGGGCTGTATCACCGCCTGGTACGGCAACTGCTCCCCCACAACCGTAAGGCTCTCCAGAGGGTAGTGAGGTCTGCAGAACGCATCACCAGGGGCAAACTACCTGCCCTCCAGGACACCTACACCACCCGATGTCACAGGAAGGCCATAAAGATCATCAAGGACAACAACCACCCAAGCCACTGCCTGTTCACCCCGCTATCATCCAGAAGGCGAGGTCAGTACAGGTGCATCCAAAGCAGGGACGAGAGACTGAAAAACAGCTTCTATCCAAGGCCATCAGACTGTTAAACAGCCACCACTAACATTTAGCGGCCGCTGCCAACATACTGACTCAACTCCAGCCACTTTAAAAATTGGAATTGATGGAAATTATGTAAAAATGTACCACTAGCCACTTAAACAATGCCACTTAATATAAGTTTACATACCCTACATTACCCATCTCATATGTATATACTGTACTCTATATCATCTACTGCATCTTGCATCTTTATGTAATACATGTACCACTAGCCACTTTAAACTATGCCACTTTATGTTTACATACCCTACAGTACTCATCTCATATGTATATACCGTACCTATACCATCTACTGCATCTGCCATGCCGTTCTGTACCACCACTCATTCATATATCTTTATGTACATATTCTTTATCCCTTTACACTTGTGTGTGTGTGTAAGGTAGTAGTTGTGGAATTGTTAGGTTAGATTACTTGTTGGTTATTACTGCATTGTCGGAACTAGAAGGACAAGCATTTCGCTACACTCGCATTAACATCTGCTAACATGTGTATGTTGACTAATAAAATTTGATTTGATTTGATTTGACATACAACCTGCCTGCTACGCTCCTCCCTCCTCCTTTCTCCTCTTTCATCCCTCGTTTTCTCTTAGAGAGGGAGGAGGCTCTTTCCCTGGGTCCTGTTTTTCCCTGTAGAGCTGAGCCAGCGTTTGGCAGTGGCATAATCATGCCTTCACAGGTTGCTCCTCAGGGAGCGAGGGAAGGAGAGGATCCTTACAATCACCCCCCTCCACCACCACTGGGAAAGAGAAAAAATAGCACAATTCAATGTGAAACAATGTGCTTCATACAATGACTGGATGAATCATTTTATTCTGTTACTGAACCCCGAGAGAGAAAGGAGAGAGAGAGGAGAGAGAGGGGAGAAGGGGAGAGAGAGATGGGAGAGAGAGATGGGAGAGAGATGGGAGAAGAGGGGAGAGAGAGATGGGAGAGAGAGAGGAGGAGAGAGGAGAGGAGAGGGGAGAGAAAGGAGAGTGAGTGTAGAGAGCGAAAGGAGAGAGAGCGTAGAGAGAGAGAGGGGAGAGAAAGAGAGAGAGGGAGAGAGAGAGGGAGAGAGGGGAGAAAAAGGAGAGAGAGCGTAGAGAGAGAAAGAGAGAGAGCGTGGGAGAGAAAGAAGAGAGAGGAGAGAGAGAAGAGAGAGCATCATCAGGCAAAGATCTGCGTTCGGGGAGCATCTCTAAATGCCTTGTTAAAGCAGCAGGTCAAAGGTCACCAGACTTAATTATACCGTAACTGCAGAGAAACGGCCAAATTATCAAATAGGCAGAGAGAGGAATATCCTGATAGAAAATAGCGGAAATTACAACCTTTAATAATATTGCAGAATGCTCATTTCAGCAGACAATGCTTGGCGAGAACAACAATCACAAACTACCATCCTAAATCCTCCTCACCCCACACACCCCTACACCCAAAGGCCTCTGTGGGTCCTCGAAAATAACATATGTAAAGAGAAAAGAAAAAACATTAAATTCAAAATGCATGTTGCTGAAAATGAACGGTATTAGTAGATATTAGAACAATGGTTAACTCTTTTTAACCCCAACCCAGTCTCTACCATGTGCTGCTATCCCTTTAACCCAACCCAGTCTCTACCATGTGCTGCCATCCCTTTAACCAACCCAGTTCTACCATGTTCTGCTATCCCTTTAACCCCAACCCAGTCTCTACCATGTTCTGCTATCCCTTTAACCCAACCCAGTCTCTACCATGTTCTGCTATCCCTTTAACCCAACCCAGTCTCTACCATGTTCTGCATCCATTTAACTCCAACCACTCTCTACCATGTTCTGCCATCCCTTTAACCCCAACCCAGTCTCTACCATGTTCTGCTATCTCTTTAAGCCCAACCCAGTCTCTACCATGTTCTGCCATCCCTTTAACCCCAACCCAGTCTCTACCATGTTCTGCCATCCCTTTAAACTCCAACCCAGTCTCTACCATGTTCTGCTATCCCTTTAACCCCAACCCAGTCCTACCATGTCTTGCTATCCCTTTAACTCCAACCCAGTCTCTACCATGTTCTGCTATCCCTTTAACCCCAACCCAATCTCTACCATGTGCTGCTATCCCTTTAACCCAACCCAGTCTCTACCATGTTCTGCTATCCCTTTAACCCCAACCCAGTCTCTACCATGTTCTGCTATCCCTTTAACCCAACCCAGTCTCTACCATGTTCTGCTATCCCTTTAACCCCAACCCAGTCTCTACCATGTTCTGCTATCTCTTTAAGCCCAACCCAGTCTCTACCATGTTCTGCCATCCCTTTAACCCCAACCCAGTCTCTACCATGTTCTGCTATCCCTTTAACTCCAACCCAGTCTCTACCATGTTCTGCTATCCTTTAACCCCAACCCAGTCTCTACCCTGTTCTGCTATCCATTTAACTCCAACCCAGTCTCTACCATGTTCTGCCATCCCTTTAACCCCAACCCAGTCTCTACCATGTTCTGCCATCCCTTTAACTCCAACCCAGTCTCTACCATGTTCTGCTATCCCTTTAACCCCAACCCAGTCTCTACCATGTTCTGCTATCCCTTTAACTCCAACCCAGTCTCTACCATGTTCTGCTATCCCTTTAACCCCAACCCAGTCTCTACCATGTTCTGCTATCCCTTTAACTCCAACCAGTCTCTACCATGTTCTGCTATCCCTTTAACCCCAACCCAGTCTCTACCATGTTTCTGCTATCCCTTTAACTCCAACCCAGTCTCTACCATGTTCTGCTATCCTTTAACCCCAACCCAGTCTCTACCATGTTCTGCTATCCCTTTAACCCCAACCCAGTCTCTACCATGGTCTGCCATCCCTTAACCCAACCCAGTCTCTACCATGTTCTGCTATCCCTTTAACTCCAACCCAGTCTCTACCATGTTCTGCATCCCTTTAACCCCAACCCAGTCTCTACCATGTTCTGCTATCCCTTTAACCCCAACCCAGTCTCTACCATGTTCTGCCATCCCTTAACCCCAACCCAGTCTCTACCATGTTGTGCTATCCCTTTAACTCCAACCCAGTCTCTACCATGTTCTGCTATCCCTTTAACCCAACCCAGTCTCTACCATGTGCTGCTTCCCTTTAACCCAACCCAGTCTCTACCATGTTCTGCTATCCCTTTAACCCAACCCAGTCCTACCATGTTCTGCTATCCCTTTAACCCAACCCAGTCTCTCATGTTCTGCTATCCCTTTAACCCCAACCCAGTCTCTACCATGTTCTGCTATCCCTTTAACCCCAACCCAGTCTATACCATGTTCTGCTATCCCTTTAACCCCAACCCAGTCTCTACCATGTGCTGCTATCCCTTTAACCCCAACCCAGTCTCTTCCATGTTCTGCTATCCCTTTAACCCCAACCCAGTCTCTACCATGTGCTGCTATCCCTTTAACCTCCTCTACTTGGGGTTGTCACACCAAAGCCACAAAGTCAAATTGTCTACATTGTAAAAATGTATGAAAACTAAAATTAGCTTTTTGCTCGTAATTTAAGTTTAGGGTTAGGCATAAGGTTGGCAGTGTGGTTAATGTTAGGTTTAAAATCACATTTTAAGCAGAGAAATTGTAGACCTCTAATGGACCCCCGTCCATCTTCCTCCATGTCAATTACAGGACTTATTAAGTCATGCCTCAAAAGTTAAACAGGAACAACGCTCRGTCAACGACCTACAAGACCAAGAGGTGGTGAGGCTGTGGGACTATGGGATAACAGCTAATGTGATGAYCTGTGAGGTTAGACTCTAGACACGGCAGAGTGGCAGCCAAGACATCATGCTGACTGTCGTCCCCAAACAAAGCAACCCCGACCCCTGGAGCAGGGAAGGGTTTTAAAACAGGTAGAGGGGGGTATATTCATAATGGCTCCTTCTGAAACCCTCTTCGTAAAGTGATCTCTGCTTCTCCTCCTCAGGATAAAAAAAGATGCGTTAAGAATGGAGTAAGAAAAGTGACATTTTAATGCGTCGCCCCATACCCACCCCCTCGCCGACCCCCTCCTGAGACGCTGCTAGTTGATTTGGTATTCATGCTGTGCAGATTAATCAAGTGGCRGTGCCTTAKCCCTGGACGGCCTGCCATTCTCTCCCYCCTGCCAATCTGCATATCTGCATATTACCGCYGCGCGGCCTTTAATTTCCTACAGGAGCAGATAATGATCACCTTGTTCAGACAGAAGGGAGCCTTTGTCWGGGGAGAGGGGCCTGATATTTCATATGGGGAGCTGAGGCAAGGAATCACTGATTAATGCCATGTCGAGCAGATTCGCCGTCCGAGAACCTTTTCATTACCGTACGGGACGCAGCGGATGGGGTGAGGAGGGAAGGCAAGAAGCCCCCTCGCCCGCTCGCCCGGCTGGCAAATACTTCTGCTCGCTAGATTTATTGATTTTGTTTTCTATTTAATATGGCTGAAACCATCTGAAATATAATAACTGCCGTAAGACGGGGCAAGGAGAGGAGGGGGCAGGCGGAGGAGGAGGAGGAGGATGAATAAGAGAGGGATGAGAGAAACATAATGATATGGGGGTATGAGAAGCATTCATACCCCTTGACTTATTCCACATTTTGTTGTTACAACCTGAATTTAAAATTGATTAAATAGATTTGTTTACTCACCCATCTACACACAATACCCCATAATGACAAAGGGAAAACATGTTTTTAGAAATGTTGGCAAATTTGTCCTTTTAGGGCTAGGCGTCCCGCTAGCGGGACAACTTCCGGTGAAACTGGAGGGTGCGCAATTCAAATAAATAATCATAAAAATTATGGATATTAAACATTTAGGTACATAAGCGTCTTATATCAGTTGAAAGCTTMCATTTTTGTTAATCTAACTGCACTGTCCGATTTACAGTAGCTATTACAGCGAAAACATGCCATGCGATTGTTTGAGTACGGCACCCCACATCAAAATACTTTTCCCAGCTACAGCATGTAGTGTTGTTTTGTTAGATAAAATCCTTCTTTATATCCAGAAAGTCTGTTTAGTTGGTGCCATCAATTTGAGTAATCCACTCGTTCAACTTGCAGAGAAAGGAACCCGAAAAACTACCCCTAAACTTTGTTTCAACAAGTCAAAATACGTTTCTATTTACTCCTCAGATACCCTAAAATGTAATCAAACTATAGTATTTCTTACGGAAAGAAGTATGTTCAATAGGAAACCGATTTTAACACGTCCTTCATGGCGCTCGCAAACACGAATTTCCAAGACTGTGTCCCTGTACTAAAACTGATATTTCTTATTCATTTTTGAAGTTACAAGCCTGAAACGAAACCTTGAACATAGACTGCTGACACCCTGTGGAAGCCATATGAATTGCATCCAGGGAGCTAATGTTCAGTATGGCCTTATACTTGCCATTCTAAGAGGATGGTCTCTCAAAAAAAGAAAAATTCCGGTTGGTTTTTCTTTGGATTTTCTCCTACCATATCTATTGTGTTATATTGTCCTACATTATTTTAACATTTCTACAAACTTCAAAGTGTTTTCTTTCCAATGGTACCAATTATATGCATATCCTGGCTTCAGGCCCTGAGCAACAGGCAGTTTACTTTGGGCTTGTCATTCAGTTGGAAATTGAGAAAAAAGGGGCCTAGCCCTAATTWAAAAAATTAAAGACAGAAATATCTTATTTACATAAGTATTCACACCCCTGAGACAATACTTTGTAGAAGCATCTTCCTTGCAGATTTTCTGAAGCTCTGTTAAATTCGATGGGGAGAGGCAGTGAACAGCAAAGTCTGTATGCTGGGGGTCATTTGCCACAGTCTAAGGTTGTTTGCACTCTGGCTCCATTCATTGTTMCCTCTATCCTTACCARTCTCAAAGTCCCTGCCGCTGAAAAGCACCCCCATAGCATGATGCTGCCACCACCGTTCTTCATGGTAGGGATGGTGTTAGACAGGTGATGAGCTGTGCCTGATTTCTCCAGACATAGTGCTTTGCATTAAGGCCAAAGAGTTACATTTTTCTCATCAGACCACAGAATATTTTGCCTTAAGATCTCAGAGTCTTTCACGTGSCTTTTTGCAAGCTCCAGGCGTGCTGTCATGTGTCTCTTTCTCAGGAGAGGCTTCCGTCTGGCCACTCTCCCATAAAGCCCAGATTGGTGAAGTGCTGTAGAGACTCTTGTCCTTCTGTCAGGTTCTCCTATCTCAGGCCAAGAACTCTGTAGTTCTGTCAGAGTGGTCATTGGGTTCTTGGTCACCTCCCCAACCAAGGTCCTTCTTGCCCAGTTACTCAGTTTGGTCAGATGGCCAGCTCTAGGCAGAGTCTGGGTAGTTCCATATTTTTTCCATTTCCCGATGATGGAGATCACTGTGCTCTAGAAATTGTTTTATACCCTTCCATAGATACAGTGGGGCAAAAAAGTATTTAGTCAGCCACCAATTGTGCAAGT
The DNA here is from genome assembly GCF_002910315.2 of Salvelinus sp. IW2-2015. Taxonomy (NCBI): domain Eukaryota; kingdom Metazoa; phylum Chordata; class Actinopteri; order Salmoniformes; family Salmonidae; genus Salvelinus; species Salvelinus sp. IW2-2015. The sequence goes on along the minus strand of NW_019943418.1, from coordinate 73,802 downwards.
TCTCCCACTTAAAAAGATGAGAGAGGTCTGTAATTTTCATCATAGGTACACTTCAACTAGGACAGACAAAATTAGGAGAAAAAAATCCAGAAAATCACATTGTAGGGTTTTTAATGAATTTATTTGCAAATTATGGTGGAAAATAAGTATTTGGTCAATAACAAAAGTTTATCTCAATACTTTGTTATATACCCTTTGT
>NW_019943418.1:50241-72324 GCF_002910315.2 Salvelinus sp. IW2-2015 | reverse complement strand
GGCAATGACAGAGGTCAACGTTTTCTGTAAGTCTTCACAAGTTTTCACACACTGTTGCTGGTATTTTGGCCCATTCCTCCATGCAGATCTCCTTAGAGCAGTGATGTTTTGGGGCTGTGCTGGGCAACACGGACTTTCAACTCCCTCCAAAGATTTTCTATGGGGTTGAGATCTGGAGACTGGCTAGGCCACTCCAGGACCTTGAAATGCTTCTTACGAAGCCACTCCTTCGTTGCCCGGGCGGTGTTTTGGATCATTGTCATGCTGAAAGACCCAGCCACGTTTCATCTTCAATGCCCTTGCTGATGGAAGGAGGTTTCACTCCAAATCTCACGATACATGCCCCATTCATTCTTTCCTTTACACGGATCAGTCTCCTGGTCCCTTTGCAGAAAAACACCCCAAAGCATGATGTCCACCCCCATGCTGTTCATAAAAAAAAAAATGTGATTTTTCTGGAATTCTTTCTTCTCATTTCGGTCATAGTTAAAGTTACTCATGATGAAAAATTGACAGCCTCTCTCATCTTTTAAGTGGGAAACTTTGCACAATTGGTGCGACTAAATACTTTTTTGCCCCACTATATGCCTCATCACAAATTATATGTTCGACATCTACGGACAGTTCATGACTTGATTGTATAGTTTCTGCTCTGACATGCACTGTCAACTGTGCGGAAACTTATGTAGACAGGTTATTTATTCTAAATCATGTCCAAATCATTGAATGGCCACAGGTGGACTCCAATCAAGTTGTAGTGACCTCTCAAGAGATGACAAAGAAAATTGGATGCACTTGAGCTCAATTGTAGTGTCAGACCAAAGGGTATGAAATACTTATGTAAATAGATATTTCTGTATAGAATTTTCAAAACATTTGGCTAACATTTCTCAAAACATATTTTCACTTTTAATGATGGGGTATGTGTGTAGATTAGTGTGTAGAAAAAATATTTAATCTATTTTTATTTCAAGCTGATAACACAAACAAAATGTGGAATAATGTAACGGCTAGTTCGTGTGGAAGGAAGAGGACCAAAATGCAGCGTCGGTACGTATCCATAATATCTTTTAATCGAGAATGAATACCAAAATTACAAAAGAACAAGAGAATAAATGAAAACCGAAAACAGTCCCGTATGGTGCAAACACTAACACAGGAAACATTCACCCACAAAACCACAAAGAAAACAGGCTACTAAATATGGCTCCCAATCAGAGACACGACTGACACCTGCTTCTGATTGAGAACCATACTAGGCCAAAGATATAGAAATTTAACATACAGAACAAAACATAGAAAAACAACATAGAATGCCCACCCCAAACTCACGCCCTGACCAAACTTATGAAAAGGTCAAAGACAATAAATAGGAAGCGAACGTAAGGTGCAATACTTTGTGAAGACACTGTAGATGAGCGTGGAGGAATACTTGGTAAGACACATGGTCAAGTTATGAAATACTTTTTGAAGGACACTGTAGATGGTCAAGGTTAGAATACTTTGTGAAGACACTGTAGAGGTCAAGGGTTATGAATACTTTGAAGACACTGCTAGATGCGTCGAAGGGTTATGAATACTTTGTGAAGAACACGTAGATCAGGGGTGTCAAAGTCAAAAATGGACGGAGTGCCAAATAAAAATTAGCTACAAGCCGAGGGCCGGCACTGTTCGAATGTTCATTGAAAAAATTTTAAATGACGCATATAGTCTAGTGAACCTAATTGAACCTCTGAAAACCTAACAAATAGTATTCCAATACTGATCAGATAAATAAAGCAATATTTTCTTATGGCTCCTGTCAGTAATCTTAATTTTGCAACATACACAAACAGACAAAATTTCCTTTATATAAAAATCCCCATAACATGAAACATAAATGAAAGAAACGATTCAAGCAACCATCAGTAGGCCTATATTTTCTATTTTAGCAAAAGTGGGCTAAATTTACTCAAAGAAAAAAACAATAATAGCAATTCTATCATCCACTCAACTGAAATATTTTTAAAATATAATTGGCATTGAAATACAAAAAATAAAGTGCAAAAATCTATTAATCAAAACAACACTTTGTTTTAAGGAGAAGTAACATGCAGTGAAAAACAAATATGAAAACTTTAACTTTTAAACTTGAACTGAGTAAAAACTCTAAATATGTGATTGCACAGTAATGCTCACTTGTTTGCAGGTTGAGGGCTGATACTTGGTGGACTCCCATCTTTTCCAACCAAAAGTTCATCAATGTTCGGGTAATTGACTCTGAAGCTGAGAAATCCTTCAGAATTGAGTGAGCTGTTTCAGCAGTAAGTCCGACTTCTGTGTATGTTTTGTTCAGGTTAATCAAAAAAAACCAGTTGTTTATCACACAGGTATGTGCTGCCAAACATAGACAACTTGAGCAGCCTGGATGCGCAGCTGGGGCATTGTGTCGGGAGGAACGGGCCGAACTCCGCAGCAAGCCACTGCCGCATATTTTGCCCTCATCATCATTCATTGGATTCAATCACTCCGATTTGGAGGTTTGGTGGAGCTTTCCACGTCAACAGGCAAAATGGGTTACCGAGCAGTTCCAACCTGCTTTTTGTGCTTCAAAGTCAGCAAAATCGGCGTCGAAAAGTCATCGGCAGAGCCATAACCTATTTATCGCCAACTCGTGCGCTCGGGAACGCACTGATAGGAGCTTCTCTCAAAATGTCTGGCAGCTGGAAAAGTGGCTCAAATTTTCTTTCCGCATCTGCCGTCCCCACAGAGTCAGTTTGTTTTTAAATGCTCACCTTGTACGCTACATATCAGAGATGAATTGATCCCGACCCCTTGCAGCTGCAAGTTCATTGCCATTCAGAATGACTCGTAATGTCACAACAGAAAAAGCCATTTCACACAGAAAACATTTCGTCTCGAGTTGTGTGTGTCTTTGCCCTGTTGCTGCGCCAAAAACAGACAAATCTCCCTCACGAAGCTCGAAACATCTTTGAAGCACCTTCCCTCGCTAAGCCATCGCACCTCTGTGATGATAAGGCAAATCACCATGCTCCGTTTCAACTCCTCAGAAATGCCTTGAACTGCGGTGATTCAAACCTTTGGCTCTGATTAGAAGTTAACTCTTGCGCGTGATGACTCATTACATGCTCCATTTTGCAATCTTTACCGCACAACGCTTCCTGTTTGTATTTGATACAATTATAAAGCTGTCAGCTCACCCTTCCGTTCCTCTGGCATCTTTTCCGTATCTTCGCCAACCCAGTCCGCTCCTGTGTCCACACCATCCACTGTGCATCTCTCTCTTTTTTGTTTTCTATTTAATATGGCTGAAACCATCTGAAATATAATAACTGCCGTAAGACGGGGCAAGGAGAGGAGGGGGCAGGCGGAGGAGGAGGATGAATAAGAGAGGGATGAGRGAAACATAATGATATGGGGGTATGAGAAGCATTCATACCCCTTGACTTATTCCACATTTTGTTGTTACAGCCTGAATTTAAAATTGATTAAATAGATTTGTTTACTCATCCATCTACACACAATACCCCATAATGACAAAGTGAAAACATGTTTTTTGAAATGTTGGCAAATTTGTCCTTTTAGGGCTAGGCGTCCCGCTAGCGGGACAACTTCCGGTGAAACTGGAGTGTGCGCAATTCAAATAAATAATCATAAAAATTATGGATATTAAACATTTAGGTACATATAAATGTCTTCTATCGGCTGAAAGCTTAAATTTGTGTTAATCTAACTGCACTGTCCGATTTACAGTAGCTACTACAGCGGAAACATGCCATGCGATTGTTTGAGGACGGCGCCCCACATCAAAATATTTTTCCACCGGCACAGGTTTCATAAATTCACAAATAGCGAATAAATATTCACTTACTTTCCGAAAATCTTCCTTTGATTTGTCATCCAAAGGGTCTCAGCTATAACATGTAGTGTTGTTTTGTTAGATAAAATCGTTCTTTATATCCCAAAAAGTCTGTTTAGTTGGCGCCATCAATTTGAGTAATCCACTGGTTCAACTTCCAGAGAAAGGAATCCGAAAATCTACCCCTAAACTTTGTTTCAACAAGTCAAAATACATTTCTATCTACTCCTCAGATACCCTAAAATGTAATCAAACTATAATATTTCTTACGGAAAGAAGTATGTTCAATAGGAAACAGATTTTAGCACGTCCTGTCTTCATGGCGCGCACAAACACGAATTTCCAAGACTGTGTCCCTGTACTAAAACTGATATTTCTTATTCGTTTTTGGAGTTACAAGCCTGAAACYTTGAACATAGACTGCTGACACCCTGTGGAAGCCATAGGAATTAGCATCCAGGGAGCTAATTTTCAGTATGACCTTATACTTGCCATTCTAAGAGGATGGTCTCTCAAAAAAAGAAAAATTCTGGTTAGTTTTTCTTTGGATTTTCTCCTACCATATCTATTGTGTTATATTGTCCTACATTATTTGAACATTTCTACAAACTTCAAAGTGTTTTCTTTCCAATGTTACCAATTATATGCATATCCTGGCTTGAGGCCCTGAGCAACAGGCAGTTTACTTTGRGCACGTCATTCAGGCGGAAATTGAGAAAAAAGGGGCCTAGCCCTAATTCAAAATGAAATACAGAAATATCTTATTTACATAAGTATTCACACCCCTGAGACAATACTTTGTAGAAGCATCTTCCTTGCAGATTTTCTGAAGCTCTGTTAAATTAGATGGGGAGAGGCGGTGAACAGCAAAGTCTGTATGCTGGGGCTCATTGTCCCATTGGAACATAAATCTTTGCCACAGTCTAAGGTTGTTTGCACTCTGGCTCCATTCATTGTTCCCTCTATCCTTACCAGTCTCAAAGTCCCGGCCGCTGAAAAGCACCCCCATAGCATGATGCTGCCACCACCGTTCTTCATGGTAGGGATGGTGTTAGACAGGTGATGAGCTGTGCCTGATTTCTCNGCCGCTGAAAAGCACCCCCATAGCATGATGCTGCCACCACCGTTCTTCATGGTAGGGATGGTGTTAGACAGGTGATGAGCTGTGCCTGATTTCTCCAGACATAGTGCTTTGCATTAAGGCCAAAGAGTTACATTTTTCTCATCAGACCACAGAATATTTTGCCTTAAGATCTCAGAGTCTTTCACGTGCCTTTTTGCAAGCTCCAGGCGTGCTGTCATGTGTCTCTTTCTCAGGAGAGGCTTCCGTCTGGCCACTCTCCCATAAAGCCCAGATTGGTGAAGTGCTGTAGAGACTCTTGTCCTTCTGTCAGGTTCTCCTATCTCAGGCAAAGAACTCTGTAGTTATGTCAGAGTGGTCATTGGGTTCTTGGTCACCTCCCCGACCAAGGTCCTTCTTGCCCAGTTGCTCAGTTTGGTCGGACGGCCAGCTCTAGGCAGAGTCTGGGTAGTTCCATATTTTTGGAGACCACTGTGCTCTTGGAAACTTTTAACACTAGAAATTGTTTTATACCCTTCCACAGATATATGCCTCATCACAATTATATATTCGACATCTACGGACAGTTCATTGGACTTGATTGTATAGTTTCTGCTCTGACATGCACTGTCAACTGTGGGACCTTATATAGACAGGTTTATTTCTTTCTAAATCATGTCCAAATAATTGAATTGGCCACAGGTGGACTCCGATCAAGTTGTAGTGACATCTCAAGGATGATCAAAGAAAATTGGAGGCACTTGAGCTCAATTTGGAGTGTCAGACCAAAGGGGTATGAATACTTATGTAAATKAGATATTTCTGTATAGAATTTTCAAAACATTTGCTAACATTTCTCAAAACATATTTTCACTTTGTAATGATGGGGTATTGTGTGTAGATTGGCGCATAGAAAAATATATTTAATCTATTTTGATTTCAAGCTGTAACACAACAAAATGTGGAATAAGTCAAGGGTTATGAATAATTTGTGAAGACACTGTAGATGGTCAAGGGTTATGAATACTTTGTGAAGACACTGTAGATGGTCAAGGGTTATGAATACTTTGTGTAATACATCTTGCTAGATGGCAAGGGTTATGAATACTTTGTGAAGACACTGTAGATGGTCAAGGGTTATGAATACTTGTGTGAAGACACTGTAGATGGTCAAGGGTTATGAATACTTTGTGAAGACACTGTAGAATGGTCAAGGGTTATGAATACTTTGTGAAGACACATGTGAGCATTGGTCTTTGAATAGCGGTGTAAGATGTCAGAATACTCTTGTGAAGACTGAACTGTAGACTTGAGGAGTATTACTGGAAGCCTAGTGGTTTAACAGTTCCTTGCCCGTATTTCTCAACGATTCCACTTAAAGAGTGTCAAGATGGGCTGCTGGAAATGTGACCTCTGTGTTGAACATACAAGAAGGTACTTACCAATAACTACAGTAGAAGAGGTACTTACCAAGAACTACAGTAGAAGAGGTATTGCCAAGAACTACAGTAAAGAGGTAATTACCAAGAACTAAGTAGAAAGGTAATTAACGGAGAAACTATAGTAGAAGAGGTAATTACCAAGAACTACAGTAGAAGAGGTAATTACCGAAACTACAGTAGAAGAGGTCATTACCAAGAATCTACAATAGAAGAGGTCATTACCAAGAACTACAATAGAAGGAAAGTAGCCATACTTTCTATTACACAGTCTCTGTAGCAGAGTAACTACTGTCCATAACGATATGAATGTTCCCTTTTCACATAAATAGCTTATTTAGAAGTCATTGAAATTAGATGGCCTTTTTTTCAGTTATTGAATGGAATTTCAGTTTAGTTCCTGAATTGACTGCCTTGAATTTGAATTGACTCCAACCCTGCAGAATACCACTTTTGTTTTGGGGGGAATTGACCCAACCCTGCAGAATACACATTTTGTTTTGGGGGAATTGACTCCAACCCTGCAGAATACCACTTTGTTTGGGGGGAATTGACTCCAACCCTGCAGAATACACTTTTTTTGGGGGGGAATTGACTCCAACCCTGCAGAAATACCACTTTTTGTTTTGGGGGGAATTGACTCCAACCCTGGAGAATACCACTTTGTTTTGGGGGGAATTGACTCCAACCCTGCAGAATAACACTTTTGTTTGGGGGGAATTGACTCCAACCCTGCAAGAATACCACTTTTGTTTGGGGGGAATTGACTCCAACCCTGCAGAATACCACTTTTGTTTTGGGGGGAATTGCACTCCAACCCTGCAGAAAATACCACTTTTGTTTTTGGGGGAATTGACTCAACCCTGCGGAGAATACCACTTTTTGTTTTGGGGGAGATGACTCCAACCTGCAGAATACCACTTTTGTTTTGGGGGAATTGACTGTAACTTTGACATCATAAATTGCCGAAATGCCTGGTTAACTGAAACCCAAAATCAATATGAAATGGCTTAACTGCCCTGCATGCCCAGTAGAATGTTAAAATCAGACACATCAACATMATTTGTATCACATTTGTATAACATTCCAGTGGATTTGTTGAACAAGAAAAAGCTTCTTTCTGATTAATTCCGGTACACATTATCCCAGGAGGCCTTGAAACCTCCTGACAGATGAGTGGTATTGTGKTATRCTCAAAGCAAMATCTCACAGTGTMTATCTGTCTGTCTCTCTGTCTGTCTCCAGGGGCCCGAGCCCTGGTTATGAAGATGGGAGGCAAATGTAATTGATTTGTAGCAGCRGTCGTAATCCTGCAAGATTTATGTAAGCCCTTCTTTACATAGCAGAAGTCTCTTGACTAATTAAACGCRGCTGAAAGGAACAAAGTTGTTTGTCTGCCRCCTGGATCACTGGGGGCTTCTTCTTTCCTCACGTTGTAGGAGATGACATGGGSGTGCTSTGTGCTGAAAAATCTATMGAGGTTTTGTGCAGGCAGGTWCTCAGACACCTGCATGGTCTCGAGGACCCACCCACAACAGAAGYAAACAGCAGTTGTTTGTGAACATTGGATATGGAAGGATTGGGATGATGACGCTAGACCTCTTTATCGATTTCAGGATGTTTTGAGTCGTTGAGACGTTGTTATTTTTGAAGGAGCTGGTTGTGGAGTTGCGTCAGGATAAACAAAGCAATATTGAATCGKCGTCGAGGAGAGTCTAGCCATCTGTCTACCTGTCTGTGTCTGTCAGYAYTCAGACAATGTTGTACAATAGYCTATTTGTGTCACTTCAACTCTTAATTCTTTCTCTCTCTGCATATACACACTGAATGAGCTCTTTAGAGCCTAKATTGCTTTTATAYATCTATGAAAACAACATCAATCMTTGTTAGAGCATCTCTAAGTGGCTTTTGTTTGACATCTGCTTGTGGACACAGTGTGTAGAACACACGCCAATGGAAGCCATTCAATATGGTTAGGAGGGATCAGCACACCACAGAATTGACTCTTTCCATGTCATTAGATTATGGGCTTAATCCACCCAACTGTTGACTAGATTACCGTATGGGACGGCGGATCTGATCAGATTACAGACCCCAAGCTATTCACCCCTTCAATGCCAAATCGAAGAACAAAACAATTAAGGCATGAAAGAAACATGTGTAAAGAATAACAGTGGTTGTGATGGTGGAACCWCCCTGGCAAACAGATGCTAGGTTCCTTCCCAGCAGTGTTTATATTGACAACTGTTGACTTCCTTTGTTGATAATTAACTCTGTATAACATTGGGCCCCCCCCCCCCCCTCAAAAATATATATACTTTTAAAAATGGAAAGAATTATGGAATTTGTTTGAAATACTGCCAAAGGCCATATGCTTCAGGTTCACAGTTGAATTAGTGAAAAGCAATTCCCAAGCTAAACTTACAGCATGTTACTTTTGAACCATTCTGTGGTTTCAGATCAGTTCAGATAGAGACAATGGAAGAGGAGTACAGCCTTGATGGATCGTCTGTCTGTCTGTCTGTCTGTCTGTCTGTCTGTCTGTTGTCTGTCTGTCTGTCTGTCTGTCTTCTGTTGTCTGGTCGTCTGTCGTGTCCTGTCTGTTGTCTTGTCTGTGCGTCTGTCTGGTCTGTCTGTCTGTCTGTGTCGTTGTCTGTCTGTCTGTCTGTCTGTCGTGTCTGTCTGTCTGTGTCTGTCTGTCTGTCTGTCTGTCTGTCTGTCTGTCTGGTCTGTCTGTCTGTCCTGTCTGTCTGTCTGTCTGTCTGTCTGTCTGTCTGTCTGTCTGTGTCTGTCTGTTCTGTCTGTCTGTCTGTCTGTTCTGTCTGTCCTGTCTGTCTGTCTGTCTGTCTGTCTGTCTGTCTGTCTGTGTCTGTCTGTCTGTCTGTCTGTCTGTCTGTCTGTCTGTCTGTCTGTCGCTGTCTCGTCTGTCTGTCTGTCTGTCTGTTGTCGTCTGTCTGTCTGTCTGTCTGTCTGTCTGTCTGTCTGTCTGTCTGTCTGTCTGTCTTCTGTCTGTCTGTCTGTCTGTCTGATGATTGTCCTCTGCTGTCTAATTATCAGTGCGTAATTGCCTGCTAGGCCTAGGTGAGTGGCCTTGCTAGAGATCCTCCTTTCACACCCCTATATGTCAGCTGAAGATGTAGATGGAAAATGCTAATCTGTCGTGTTTCTATGTAGTCAGACCTTAGATGAGAGAAGCGAGAGAGAGAGAGAGAGAGAGGAGAGAGATGAGAGAGAGAGAGAGAGAGAGAGAGAGAGAGAGAGAGAGAGAGAGAGAGAGAGCTGGGAACGATCTGAGAGATAAGGCAAGAAGGGCCTTCTGTGGCGCATCAAAAGGAACATCAAATTTGACATACCAATTTGGATCTGTCTAAAAAATACTTGAATCAGTTATAGAACCCATTTCCCTTTATGGTTGTGAGGTCTGGGGTCCGCTCACCAACCAAGAATTCACAAAATGGGACAAACACCAAAAATATAATCCATGTACAATGTAAAAAATAATGCATGCAGAGCAGAATTAGGATGATACCCGCTAATTATCAAAATCCAGAAAAGAGCAGTTAAATTCTACAACCACCTGAAAGGAATCAATTCCCAAACCTTCCATAACAAAGCCATGACTTACAGAGAGATGAACCTGGAAAAGAGTCCTCTAAGCAAGCTGGTCCTGGGGCTCTGTTCACAAACACAAACAGACCCCACAGAACCCCAGGACAGCAACACAATTAGACCCAACCAAATCATGAGAAAACAAAAAGATAATTACTTGACACATTGGAAAGAATTTACAAAAAACTGAGCAAACTAGAATGCTATTTGTCCTTAAACAGAGAGTACACAGTGGCAGAATACCTGACCTCTGTGACTGACCCAAAATCAATTGCTATTGAGAAAGGCCGCCGAAGGCAGACTTGGCTCTCAAGAGAAGACAGGCTATGTGCACACTGCCCACAAAATGAGGTGGAGACTGAGCTTTCCACATAGAGATTTGAGGCTGCATTGCGTTCCTATTATAAATCAAGGTCACTGAGGGTTCTATTCAAAGCTCCCTCGTGTTTGTGTTGCTGTACTGTCTGCATGAGCTGAAGTACTCTGCTCCTGACGCCCTCCGCTCTCTCCTCCACTCACACAGCTTACAAGCTGAAATATAATGCAATAGAATTCGCCTCTATTCAATTCCATCATATGTGGAAAATTGCCTGCTTATGTTCATGTTATTTTGTTCCCTCCTACATTGTTCCGTTATTGTATTGTTATATTGTCAGACGGTGGCTGATGTATCAGATGTAAAAGCAGTGTTGGCAGATTCTCATTCCCTCACAAGGCCGTGAGTTTTCTCAACTTTATTTGTTCACGTCTCTCAGTAGGAGAGGTTAACTGATCAGATGACTGCACGTCAGCGGTTCCCAAACTCTTTATAGAGCGGTCCAACCAACCAAGAGAAGCACAAAAAACATTGCAGTGACTTTACCCTTCTTAGGGCTAGGCCCCTTTTTTCTCCACTTCCTGTCTGAATGACGTGCCCAAAGTAAACTGCCTGTAGCTCAGACCCTAAAGCCAGGATATGCATATCATTGGTACCATTGGAAAGAAAACACTTTGAAGTTTGTGGAAATGTTAAAATAATGTAGGAGAATATAACACAATAGATATGGTAGGAGAAAATACATCCTCTTAGAAATGCAAGAGAAAGGTCATATTGAAAATTAGCTCCCTGGATGCAATTCCTATGGCTTCCACAGGGTGTCAGCAGTCTATGTTCAAGATTTCAGGCTTGTAACTTCAAAAACTAATAAGAAATATCAGTTTTAGTAGAAGGACACAGTCTTGGAAATTCGTGTTTGCGAGCGCCATGAAGACATTACACACCTGCTAAAATTGGTTTCCTATTGAACATACTTCTTTCCGTAAGAAATATTATAGTTTGATTACATTTTAGGATATCTGAGGAGTAAATAGAAACGTATTTTGACTTGTTGAAACAAAGTTTAGGGGTAGATTTTTGGATTCCTGTCTCTGCAAGTTGAACGAGTGGATTACGCGAATCGATGGCGAAGAAGGATTTTATCTAACAAAACGACACTACATGTTATAGCTGGGACCCTTTGGATGACAWATCAGAGGAAGATTTTCGAAAAGTAAGTGAATATTTAATCGTTATATGTGAATGTATGAAACCTGTGCCGGTGGAAAGACATTTTGATGTGGGACCCCGTCCTCAAACAATCGCATGGCATGTTTTYGCTGTAATAGCTACTGTAAATCGGACAGTGGAGTTAGATTAACAAGAATTTAAGCTTTCAGCCGATATAAGACACTTATATGTACCTAAATGTTTAAAATCCATAATATTTATGATTATTTATTTGCGCACTCCAGTTTCACCGGAAGTTGTCCTGCTAGCGGGACACCAATCCTTAATGGCAGTGATGGGGGAGGACTCTGAGAGTGTACAGGAATGTCCACATTGTCCTTGAGTGGAAAGTTTCTTACTACACTAACAATTATCAAAATAGTGTCAAATCAAATCTAACTTTATTTGTCACGTGTGCCGAATACAACAGGTGTAGACCTTACAATGGAACGCTTACAAGCCCTTAACCAACAGTGCAGTTCAAGAAGAGTTAAKAAAATATTTACCAAAAAAACTAAAGTAAAAACTAAAAATAAATAATAAAAAGTAACACAATAACATAACGATAACGAGGTTATGTACAGGGGGTACCGGTACCGAGTCAGTGTGCGGGGGTACAGGCTAGTTGAGGTAATTTGTACATGTAGGTCTGGGTGAAGTGACTATGCATAGATACTAAACAGCGAGTAGCAGCAGTGTACAAAACTAAGGGTGGGGGGATCAATGTAAATAGTCCGGGTGGCCATTTGATTAATTGTTCAGCAGTTTTATGGCTTGGGGCTAGAAGCTGTTAGGGAGCCTTTTGGTCCTAGACTTGGCACTCCGGTACCGCTTGCTGTGCAGTAGCAGAGAAAACAGTCTATGACTTGGGTGACTGAAGTCTCTGACAATTTTATGGGCTTTCCTCTGATACTGCTGTTAGCAGTTGATGTTATTCTTCAATAACACGAACTCCAAAGCAAATCAGGGGGAGAAAATAGTTTTTTTTGAGAAGGACAAATCATAGATGTTATGCTGGGAGGTAGATGTTCAGTCTCCCCTGTCCTCAGCTTTTCTCCACAGAACAAAGGAACAGGATGCCATGCATAACCCCCCACCCTAGCCTGGGGTTGACCAATCAGAAGTCCTTGCAGTACAACTGGGCCAATGGCCAAATAACAAGTATCCTGCTCCAGACTCAATGTACAGACCATAGCACACGTAGCTCTGAGTTCAGGAGTGACATTCCACAGATTCTAAACAGCTGTTGAACTGAAGACCAACTATTTACATTGACAATTCCCTATTGATCGTTAATTCTAGTACTCTCGTCCTCTCATCCTCTGCGTTGTGTATTTATCTTCAAAATATTCTTATACCGCCTATTATATAGGTCCTGGATAGCAGGAAGCTTGGCCCCAGTGATGTACTGGGCTGTAAGCACTACCCTCTATAGCACCTTACGGTCAGATGCCGAGCAGTTGCCATACCAGGCGGTGATGCAACCGGTCAGGATGCTCTAAATGGTGCAGCTGTAGAAGTTTTTGGGGACCCATGCCTGGGGACCCATGCCAAATCTTTTCAGTCTCTTGAGGGGGAAAAGGTTTTGTCGTGCCCTCTTCATGACTATCTTGGTGTGTTTGGACCATGATAGTTCGTTGGTGATGTGGACACCAAGGAACTTGAAACTCTCGACCCGCTCCACTGCAGTCCCATCAATGTTAATGGGGCCTGTTCGGGCCACCTTTTGCTGTAGTCCACGATCAGCTCCTTTGTCTTGCTCATTTGAAGTTTGGCCTGTGTCGACTGCGTGTGCTGTGTGTGAGTTTGTGTGCTGTGTGTGAGTGTGTGTGCTGTGTGTGAGTTTGTGTGCTGTGTGTGAGTTTGTGTGCTGTGTGTGAGTGTGTGTGAGTGTGTGTGTGCTGTGTGTGAGTGTGTGTGCTGTGTGTGAGTTTGTGTGCTGTGTGTGTGTGCGCATGGATGTGTATGTGCATAAGTGTATTTCAGTTAAACCTATACCTTAGTCTAAACTCATGTCTTTTTCTCTCTGTGTTCTTGTAGGCAGAAAAATGCTGCTGGGATTGACACTCACCAAGGAGCTGTACCGTACCTGACACCAAGTAAGATGCTGTTGTTGATATTGTTGTTGTTGTCTGTTGATATTGTTGTTGTTGTCTTGGTGATTGTCATTCCAACTTCCTGGGAATCATCTGTTCTAGAACCATCCAAGATGCAGAGATAGCTGACACTCACATGTCATCGGCAGCCCCAGTGCGTTAGATACCCTGTAGAGAAATGGTGCGGTGATCTGTGTTGCTGATCACCTGTCGTCTTTGTATTGACTCTCCTGACGTGAATAAGATTTGAAATGTGAATSTGAATCAACTCTGAATTAAATCCCAATCAAATCTGGATCTGGATTCAGAGAAGTTTTGTGAGTCATTGTTTCAGTGGATTGTGTGGAATTTCCTTTCCACTGGAGACTGACATGTAATCTTTCACTATTTACTGTGAGGATACAAATTGTATTTGCAGTGCTGCTGTACATGGTTATTGGGTCTGTTGCTGCATACTGTACTGAGGCATGGTCATCAGCTTTCACACCTTTCACCCCTCACTCTTTGCCCCCTTACGCAACACACAACACACACACACACAGGCAGAACGAGCTCAAGCCTTTCCCCAGCCTTTGATTGTGGAATTTCCTGCCCAAGGACATCCGCCATTCAAATGTCTTTTCACAATTCACGTCCCAACTCGAAATTTCAAATGCCAGGGCTTTCAATTAACATTGAGCTCATGTGAAGCACCTACAGCCCCTTGTCTGTGAAAAGCAGTATAGAATGGGGTTTGTATGGCTCTCAAGCACATAATAAACCGATGGGAGGATTTGCAAGATTATGAGGCGTCCTTCAAAGTTTTTTCGTCTTCTCATTTTCCCTTTTAAAACGATTACATTTGTCATTCTTATTTGTGAGCCTTTCCCCCTTCTCATTGTGAAATTGCCCCGTGGTCTTGTTGAGATACTGTAATTGTGAGACACACATAAATAAATAATCATTGTCCTTGGGGCATAATTGAGTTGAAGCAAATGAAGCAGTCTCCTATTCATTTTCAGTTCATGTCAAAACCATGTTGTATTGAATTTCCTATGCTGGACTTTTTGAAAAATATTTAAACACACGGGCTATCTTTATGAATGGTGATTCTATCTTTATGAATGGTGATTCTTTAGACTGTATGGAACTAATGTAAAATGATTCATTTTCTAACACCATCGTCAATGCACTTCTTTTCTTTAAGGAGGCATTATACTTTTTCATGCAGCGTAAATTAAAGGTGCGGGAATAAGACAGTTGTCTTTTATCTGTGTGGTCCTACTTAAAGGGATACCAGCCACCAAACCCACAGTTCAGAAGAAATAGAATRGACATTCACTGTAATGGACCAGTAGCCATATTGAATGTGCCATTTAACTACAACGGCAAATTCTATTGAGCCTGGAAAGAAGTGGATGGTGCTCAACCGACGGGAGCAGAGGCGCAACCCAAACGTTTTAACATCACTAGAAAGGAAAAAGCACAACGCTCGTTGACCATTCCAAAATGATTGTTTCATTTAAGCAAAGTTAAAAAGCGTGGTTCTGATGAAGGTCGTGGCTGAAACGTCAAACATTTTAACTTTGTTTAATTAAATCAGTGTGTGTTTAAAGCGCAACTGAAGGCAATAAACAACGGCCTATGTGGCATCRATATGAGTCAGAAACATTTGTTCTAGTGACAAAATTGACAACAAAGTGGAAATAGGATCATTTTATTCATAAAGTCAGTCTCGTCCAAAACTGAGTTTTATAAGTGAGTTCGTCATGACTTACTTGAGGGTAGGGTTTTGAGTTCGACAATGCTCAACAGCCCACTAACACTGGATACCCAGCTGCGGGGATTGCACTCTATCCAATCCTACCGCAGAACACACAGACAGTGAGACAAACCTGCCCTGCAGCGCAGCTGACCTTGTTTACATAAGAGAACACGTCACTATTTCTTTACTTGAGGAATACTGCACCAAACACATTAGCTAGATGTAAAAATGGCGGCTAAAACCTCCTCAGCAAAAACGTCAAAATTAATTACAGATTTCTTGAGTTATGTTAGATCCATTCTGACTGTTTTGAGGAAGTAATACTGGCTTTGTTTCTATGGTGTCTCATGGGGGACAAACATCAGGTACTGCCACATCGAAACACACACCCAAGACTGAAATCTCGTTTTACTTGATGAGAAACAGAGAAACGCTTGCAGTATCGGAGCGTTCAGTTACTCTTTAATGGCGGGAGCGCATTTTCCTTTCCAAATTCTGTTGAGCCGCCATCATATTGTGTGTATGGTGAAAAATCTTTAGATCCACATGTCTGTCTGTCTCTCTGTCTGTCTGTCTGTTCTAGCTATTCTGTTTCTATACGGCTATAACCTCCTCACTCACTACACACCTGGCAGAATTATTCATTCATTTAACAGGAGCCTGTTTCAAGAGGTGCGGGTTCAAAGGCTTTAGCATTCAGTGGAACATGGCTTTGGGGGGGGAAATGTAGCCAAAGTGCACTTCAGCATCCTAGCTGCATCCGACACAACCATTTCTGTGGAAGAGATGAAGTGTGTGTGTGTGTGTGTGTGCGCGTGTGCATTTGTGCATGCCTGTGTGCATGCCTGTGTGCTTGCATATGTGTGTTTCCATGGCTGTGTGTGTTGCACAGCCTACAGAGCCCTGTGATTACCTTACCCTCTACATTATCTGGAGTGCAGAGGCGCTGAAAGCAGTCGTGGCTTAATCTCCCTCCCCATGTACGTCTCTCTCTCGCTCTCTCTCTCTCGCTCTCTCTCTCTCTCTCTACCGCATTAGCTTCCTTTAAGATTCACTTACGGTGATGTTCCACTTTGAAGATAATGTTTTGTGACTGGTAGCCTACAGGGCTGTAATCATAGCTGCTGGGTGTGTGTTGTGTTGATAGCGGGGTTGGGGGGGTGTGAAGAGGGGTCTGACATGGAGAAGGGGCCTCAAACCCAGCTACTTCTATACAAACCTTATAGCATCAAACAGGAAGCAGCTCTTTGTAGGTGACCTGTCTCTCTCTCTCAGTCAACTTTAGCTGCAACCTGCCTCTCGCTCTCAGTCAACTTCAGCTGCAACCTGCCTCTCTCTCAGTCAACTGTAGCTGCGACCTGCCTCTCTCTCTCAGTCAACTTTAGCTGCGACCTGCCTCTCTCTCTCAGTCAAAGTAGCTGCTACCTGCCTCTCTCTCAGTCAACTGTAGCTGCAACCTGCCTCTCTCTCTCAATCAAGTGTAGTTGCAACCTGCCTCTCTCTCTCAGTCAACTGTAGCTACGACCTGTCTCTCTCTCTCAGTCAACTGTAGCTACCGACCTGTCTCTCTTCTCAGTCAACTGTAGCTGCAACCTGCCTCTCTCTCTCTCTCAGTCAACTGTAGCTGCAACCTGCCTCTCTCTCTCAGTCAACTGTAGCTGCGACCTGCCTGTCTCTCTCAGTCAAATGTAGCTGCTACCTGCCTCTCTCTCAGTCAACTGTAGCTGCAACCTGCCTCTCTCTCTCAATCAAGTGTAGTTGCAACCTGCTCTCTCTCTCAGTCAACTGTAGCTACGACCTGTCTTCTCTCTCAGTCAACTGTAGCTACGACCTGTCTCTCTCTCTCAGTCAACTGTAGCTGCAACCTGCCTCCTCTTCTCTCTCAGTCAACTGTAGCTGCAACCTGCCTCTCTCCTCAGTCAACTGTAGCTACGACTGTCTCTCTCTCTCAGTCAACTGTAGCTGCAACCTGCCTCTCTCTCTCAGTCAACTGTAGCTGCAACCTGCTCTCTCTCTCAGTCAACTGTAGCTGCAACCTGCCTCTCTCTCTCAGTCAACTGTAGTTGCAACTTGCCTCTCTCTCTCAGTCAACTGTAGCTACGACCTGTCTCTCTCTCTCAGTCAACTGTAGCTACGACCTGTCTCTCTCTTTCAGTCAACTGTAGCTGCGACCTGCCTCTCTCTCTCAGTCAACTGTAGCTGCAACCTGCCTCTCTCTCTCAGTCAACTGTAGCTACGACCTGTCTCTCTCTCTCAGTCAACTGTAGCTGCAACCTGCCTCTCTCTCTCAGTCAACTGTAGCTGCAACTGCCTCTCTCTCTCAGTCAACTGTAGCTGCGACCTGCCCCCCTTCTCAGTCAACTGTAGCTACGACCTGCCTCTCTCTCAGTCAACTGTAGCTGCAACCTGCCTCTCTCTCTCAGTCAACTGTAGCTGCAACCTGCCTCTCTCTCTCAGTCAACTGTAGCTGCAACCTGCCTCTCTCTCAGTCAACTGTAGCTGCAACCTGCCTCTCTCTCTCAGTCAACTGTAGCTGCAACCTGCCTCTCTCTCAGTCAACTGTAGCTACAACCTGCCTCTCTCTCTCAGTCAACTGTAGCTGCAACCTGCTCTCTCTCTCAGTCAACTGTAGCTACGACCTGTCTCTCTCTCTCAGTCAACTGTAGCTACGACCTGCCTCTCTCAGTCAACTGTAGCTGCACCTGCCTCTCTCTCTCAGTCACTGTAGCTGCAACCTGCCTCTCTCTCTCAGTCAACTGTAGCTGCGACCTGCCCCCCTTCTCAGTCAACTGTAGCTACGACCTGCCTCTCTCTCAGTCAACTGTAGCTGCAACCTGCCTCTCTCTCTCAGTCAACTGTAGCTGCAACCTGCCTCTCTCTCTCAGTCAACTGTAGCTGCAACCTGCCTCTCTCTCAGTCAACTGTAGCTGAAACCTGCTCTCTCTCTCTCAGTCAACTGTAGCTGCAACCTGCCTCTCTCTCAGTCACTGTAGCTACAACCTGCTCTCTCTCTCAGTCACTGTAGCTGCAACCTGCCTCTCTCTCTCAGTCAACTGTAGCTACGACCTGTCTCTCTCTCTCAGTCAACTGTAGCTACAACCTGCCTCTCTCTCTCAGTCAACTGTAGCTGCAACCTGCCTCTCTCTCTCAGTCAACTGTAGCTACGACCTGTCTCTCTCTCTCAGTCAACTGTAGCTACGACCTGCCTCTCTCAGTCAACTGTAGCTGCAACCTGCTCTCTCTCTCAGTCAACTGTAGCTGCAACCTGCCTCTCTCTCAGTCAACTGTAGCTGCAACCTGCCTCTCTCTCTCTCAGTCAACTGTAGCTGCAACCTGCCTCTCTCTCAGTCAACTGTAGCTACACCCTGCCTCTCTCTCTCAGTCAACTGTAGCTGCAACCTGCCTCTCTCTCTCAGTCAACTGTAGCTACGACCTGTCTCTCTCTCTCAGTCAACTGTAAGCTACGACTGCCTCTCTCAGTCAACTGTAGCTGCACCTGCCTCTCTTCTCTCAGTCAACTGTAGCTGCAACCTGCCCTCTCTCTCTCAGTCAACTGTAGCTACGACCTGTCTCTCTCTCTCAGTCAACTTTAGCTGCAACCTGCCTCTCGCTCTCAGTCAACTTCAGCTGCAACCTGCCTCTCTCTCAGTCAACTGTAGCTGCGACCTGCCTCTCTCTCTCAGTCAACTGTAGCTGCAACCTGCCTCTCTCTCTCAGTCAAATGTAGCTGCTACCTGCCTCTCTCTCAGTCAACTGTAGCTGCAACCTGCCTCTCTCTCTCAGTCAAACTGTAGCTACGACCTGTCCTCTCTCTCTCAGTCAACTGTAGCTACGACCTGCCTCTCTCTCTCAGTCAACTGTAGCTGCGACCTGCGCCCTCTCTCTCAGTCAACTGTAGCTACGACTTGTCCTTCTAACTCAGTCAACTGTAGCTACAACCTGTCTCTCTCTCTCAGTCAACTGTAGCTACGACCTGCCTCTCTCTCTCAGTCAACTGTAGCTACGACCTGCCTCTCTCTCTCAGTCAACTGTAGCTGCGACCTGCCTCTCTCTCAGTCAACTGTAGCTACGACCTGTCTCTCTCTCTCAGTCAACTGTAGCTACGACCTGCCTCTCTCTCTCAGTCAACTGTAGCTGCAACCTGCCTCTCTCTCTCAGTCAACTGTAGCTACGACCTGTCTCTCTCTCTCAGTCAACTGTAGCTGCAACCTGCCTCTCTCTCTCAGTCAACTGTAGCTGCAACCTGCCTCTCTCTCAGTCAACTGCAGCTGCGACCTGCCCCCCTTCTCAGTCAACTGTAGCTATGACCTGCCTCTCTCTCAGTCAACTGTAGCTGCAACCTGCCTCTCTTCTCAGTCAACTGTAGCTGCAACCTGCCTCTCTCTCTCAGTCAACTGTAGCTGCAACCTGCCTCTCTCTCAGTCAACTGTAGCTGCAACCTGCCTCTCTCTCTCAGTCAACTGTAGCTGCAACCTGCCTCTCTCTCAGTCAACTGTAGCTGCAACCTGCCTCTCTCTCTCAGTCAACTGTAGCTGCAACCTGCCTCTCTCTCAGTCAACTGTAGCTACGACCTGCCTCTCTCTCTCAGTCAACTGTAGCTGCAACCTGCCTCTCTCGCTCAGTCAACTGTAGCTACAACCTGTCTCTCTCTCTCAGTCAACTGTAGCTACGACCTGCCCCTCTCTCTCTCAGTCAACTGTAGCTACGACCTGCCTCTCTCTCTCAGTCAACTGTAGCTGCGACCTGCCTCTCTCTCTCAGTCAACTGTAGCTACGCCCTGTCTCTCTCTCTCAGTTAACTGTAGCTACGACCTGCCCTCTCTCTCAGTCAACTGTAGCTACGACCTGCCTCTCTCTCTCAGTCAACTGTAGCTACGACCTGCCTCTCTCTCTCAGTCAACTGTAGCTGCGACCTGCCTCTCTCTCAGTCAACTGTAGCTATGACCTGTCTCTCTCTCTTCTCTCTCAGTCAACTGTAGCTACGACCTGCCCTCTCTCTCAGTCAACTGTAGCTACGACCTGCCTCTCTCTCTCAGTCAACTGTAGCTGCGACCTGCCTCTCTCTCAGTCAACTGTAGCTACGACCTGTCTCTCTCTCTCAGTCAACTGTAGCTGCAACCTGCCTCTCTCACTCAGTCAACTGTAGCTACGACTGCCTCTTCCTCTCAGTCAACTGTAGCTGCTACCTGCCTCTCTCTCTCAGTCAACTGTAGCTACGACCTGCCTCTCTCTCTCTCAGTCAACTGTAGCTGCAACCTGCCTATCTCTATCAGTCAACTGTAGTTGCAACCTGCCTCTCTGGCTGCATTTAGACAGCAGCCCAATTCTGATCTATTTTTTAACTAATTGGTCTATTGACCAATCACATCATATCTTTTCACATCAGATCTTTTTAGAGCTGATCTGATTGGTCAAAAGGCCAATTAGTGAAAAATAATATCAGAATTGGGCTGCCTGTCTAAACGCAGCCTCTCTCTCAGTCAACTGCCTACCACTCTTGCCCACTCATATCCTGGATTACAGTGACATAGCATGGCGGAGGGCACCAACGTTGTAATGAAATAAACTAGAGATCAGAGTTCCTCTTGCCAAAAGGCCTTGCATTAGGAAGACAAAGCAACTCGCTAAGCACTCATTGAAAACATTATTTTAATAAAAATGATTATATTATTTTTCAAAACACTGTTTCTTTGTTAGTTATCCTTGTTACATACATAAAGTAGTTCACATTATATATTTTTTTTCTTAAAATACTTACCACGTCCGTCCCTCTCCCCCCTCTTATTTTCCAGCACAGGTAAATAATGAATGCAGCTATGCTCACCTCTTGCCAATTGGCCCCCATAATACACGCTCAGGATTTGGACTTGTCTCTCCATGATTAATGAATGATGTAATCATGGGCAAATTAAAAATGCAGCTCATTTCAGAGGGGGCTCTGATGTCATGTCATGTGATGCGCGTGGGTTTAATTGGCATGAGGAGAGAGAAAAGACAGAGAGGGGAGGAGGGAGAGAGAGAGAGGAGAGAGCAAGAGAGAGAGAGAGAGAGAGAGAGACAGGAGAAAAAGAGAGAGAGAGACAGAGAGAAAGAGAGAGAGAGACTAGCAACCGGAGCTCGTTAGCGAGGTCTTCAGGGCCGCTAGGTACTGAGCTGCTTCATTAGCCAGCGGATTGGACCTTTGATATGTGACCTGCTGCCCTGGCCCCGGGCCCCTGGGAGAGTGTGGGGGTGGTGCTTTGAGTTGGAGCACAGCTGCCGACCTGGGGGCCGCTCCTCCACCCCCCCCACCCCCCCTGTCAGCAGTGACACAGGACATCGCCATGTGGAACAAATTGGCCATCTCGTTCGTGTACTCCTCTCATCTCATCTCGCCCCCTGATCAACTGCTGCTCATAAAGGGAGGAGGGAGTTATTAAAGGGGTGATACAGCACATGGGTTCTCCCCTGATACATCTGAGTGAGCTATCTGTATGCTGATCTTCTGTCTTGTATTACTTCTTGTGTACTTCTAGTATATCTTTATGACTGTATACTTAATGACAATAAAATACCTAGTAATTATTTGTATTTACTTCGTATTTACTGGGATTCTTGGAACAATCACCACTACCTGTATGTACCATTTGAAACCAGGTGGTTATTAATCTACAGCAGAATGAACTGAACTGGAGTCGCAGTTCAGGGGGGAAGACAACAGCGCAACACCTATACACAGAGTTCAGAGGGGAAAGAACAGATGCAACAACCTA
>NW_019943418.1:42989-50014 GCF_002910315.2 Salvelinus sp. IW2-2015 | reverse complement strand
CCCCCAACCCCGCTATCAAACAACACACACCCAGCAGCTATGATTACAGCCCTGTAGGCTACCAGTCACAAAAACATATCTTCAAAGTGGAACATCACCGTAAGTGAATCTTAAAGGAAGCTAATGCGGTAGAGAGAGAGAGAGAGATGAGAGAGAGACGTAATGGGGAGAGATTAAACCACGACTGCTTTCAGCGCCTCTGCACTCCAGATAATGTAGAGGGTAAGGTAATACAGGGCTCTGTAGGCTGTGCAACACACACAGCCATGGAAACACACATATGCAAGCACACAGGCATGCACACAGGCATGCACAAATGCCACACGCGCACACACACCACACACACACACACACTTCATCTCTTCCACAGAAATGGTTGTGTCGGATGCAGCTAGGATGCTGAAGTGCACTTTGGCTACATTTCCCCCAAAGCATGTTCCACTGAATCTAAAGCCTTTGAACCCGCACCTCTTGAAACAGGCTCCTGTTAAATTAATGAATAATTCTGCCAGGTGTGTAGTGAGTGAGGAGGTTATAGCCGTATAGAAACAGAATAGCAGCAGCAGACAGACAGACAGACATGTGGATCTAAAGATTTTTCACCATACACACAATATGATGGCGGCTCAACAGAATTTGGAAGGAAAAGTGCAATGCTCCGCCATTAAAGAGTAACTGAACGCTCCGATACTGCAAGCGTTTCTCTGTTCTCATCAAGTAAAACGAGATTTCAGTCTTGGGGTGTGTTTCGATGTGGCAGTATCTGATGTTTGTCCCCCATGAGACACCATAGAAGCAAAGCCAGTATTACTTCCTCAAAACAGTCAGAATGGATCTAACATAACTCAAGAAATCTGTAATTAATTTTGACGTTTTTGCTGAGGAGGTTTTAGCCGCCATTTTTACATCTTGCTAATGTGTTTGGTGCAGTATTCCTCAAGTAAAGAAATAGTGACGTGTTCTCTTATGTAAACAAGGTCTGCTGCGCTGCAGGGCAGGTTTGTCTCACTGTCTGTGTGTTCTGCGGTAGGATTGGATAGAGCGCAATCCCCGCCGCTGGGTATCCAGTGTGAAGAGGGGTCTGACATGGAGAAGGGGCCTCAAACCCAGCTACTTCTATACAAACCTTATAGCATCAAACAGGAAGCAGCTCTTTGTAGGTGTTGCATCTGTTCTCTTCCCCTCTGAACCTCTGTGTATAGGTGTTGCGCCTGTTGTCTTCCCCCCTGAACTGCGACTCCAGTTCAGTTCATTCTGCTGTTGAATTAAGTAACCACCTGGTTTCAAATGGTACATACAGGTAGTGGTGATTGTTCCAAGGAATCCCAGTAAATACGAAGTAAAATACAAATAGTTACTAGGTATTTTATTCGTCATTAAGAAGTAAATACCAGGTCAAATAAAGCGAATCGACAACTCACTAGATGTATCAGGGGAGAACCCATGTGCTGTATCACCACTTTAATAACTCCCTCCTCCCTTTATGAGCAGCAGTTGATCAAGGGGCCGAGATGAGATGAGAGGAGTACACGAACGAGATGGCCAATTTGTTCCACATGGCGATGTCCTGTGTCACTGCTGACAGAGGGGGTGGGAGGGGGTGGAGGAGCGGCCCCCAGGTCGGCAGCTGTGCTCCAACTCAAAGCACCACCCCCCCACACTCTCCCAGGGGCCCCGGGGGCCAGGGCAGCAGGTCACATATCAAAGGGTCCAATCCGCTGGCTAATGAAGCAGCTCAGTACCTAGCGGCCCTGAAGACCTCGCTAACGAGCTCCGGTTGCTAGTCTCTCTCTCTCTTTCTTTCTCTCTGTCTCTCTCTCTCTCTCTTGCTCTCTCGCTCTCTTTCTCTCCCTCCTCACCTCTCTCTCTTCCTCCCTCCCTCCCTCCCTCTGTCTTTCTCTCTCCCTCATGCCAATTAGAACCCACGCGCATCACATGACATGACATCAGAGCCCCCTCTGAAATGAGCTGCATTTTTAATTTGCCCATGATTACATCATTCATTAATCATGGAGAGACAAGTCCAAATCCTGAGCGTGTATTATGGGGGCCAATTGGCAAGAGGTGAGCATAGCTGCATTCATTATTTACCTGTGCTGGAAAATAAGAGGGGGGACGAGGGACGTGGGACGTGGTACGTATTTTAAGAAGAAAAATTATATAATGTGAACTAGCTTTATGTATGTAACCAAGGATAACTAACAAAGAAACAAGTGTTTTGAAAAATAATGTAATCATTTTTATTAAAATAATGTTATTTCAATGAGTGCTTAGCGAGTTGCTTTGTCTTCCTAATGCAAGGCCTTTTGCAAGAGGAACTCTGATCTCTAGTTTATTTCATTACAACGTTGGTGCCCTCCGCCATGCTATGTCACTGTAATCCAGGATATGAGTGTGCAAGAGTGGTAGGCAGTTGACTGAGAGAGAGGCTGCGTTTAGACAGGCAGCCCAATTCTGATATTATTTTTCACTAATTGGTCTTTTGACCAATCAGATCAGATCTGAAAAAGATCTGATGTGAAAAGATCTGATGTGATTCGTCAATACACCAATTAGTTAAAAAATAGATCAGAATTGGGCTGCCTGTCTAAACGCAGCCAGAGATGCAGGTTGCAGCTACAGTTGACTGAGAGAGAGAGCGAGAAGCAGGTTGCGGCTACAGTGGACTGAGAGAGAGGCAGGTTGCAGCTAAAGTTGACTGAGAGAGAGGCAGGCTGCAGCTACAGTTGACTGAGAGAGAGGCAGGCTGCAGCTACAGTTGACTGAGAGAGAGGCAGGCTGCAGCTACAGTTGACTGAGAGAGAGGCAGGTTGCAGCTACAGTTGACTGAGAGAGAGGCAGGTAGACAGGTCGCTAAGCTACAGTTGACTGAGAGAGAGAGGCAGGTTGCAGCTAAGTTGACTGAAGAGAGAGACAGGTCTGAGCTACAGTTGACTGAGAGAGAGGCAGGTGCAGCTACAGTTGACTGAGAGAGAGAGCAGGTCGTAGCATACAGTTGACTGAGAGAGAAGGGCAGGTCGTAGCTACAGTTGACTGAGAGAGAGAAGACAGGTCGTAAGCTACGTTGCATGAGAGAGAGGCAGGTCGCAGCTACAGTTGACTGGAGAGAGAGGCAGGTTCGTGCTACAGTTGACTGAGAGAGAGGGGCAGGTCGCTACAGTTGACTGAGAGAGAGAGACAGGTCGGTAGCTACAGTTGACTGAGAGAGAGGCAGGTCGTAGCTACAGTTGACTGAGAGAGAGGCAGGTCGTAGCTACAGTTTGACTGAGAGAGAGGGCAGGTCGTAGCTACAGTTGACTGAGGAGAGAGGCAGGTTCGTAGCTACAGTTGACTGAGAGAGAGGGGCAGGTCGTAGCTACAGTTGACTGAGAGAAGAGGCAGGTGCACTACAGTTGATGAGAGAGAGAGCAGGTCGTAGCTACAGTTGACTGAGAGAGAGAGGCAGGTTGCAGCTACAGTTGACTGAGAGAGAGGCAGGTGAAGCTACAGTTGACTGAGAGAGAGAGGCAGGTCGTAGCTACAGTTGACTGAGAGAGAGGCAGGTGCAGCTACATTTGACTGAGAGAGAGAGGCAGGTCGCAGCTACAGTTGACTGAGAGAGAGAGGCAGGTCGCAGCTAAGTTGACTGAGAGGAGACAGGTCGCAGCTACAGTTGACTGAGAGAGAGAGGCAGGTCGTAGCTACAGTTGACTGAGAGGAGAGACGGTGTAGCTACAGTTGACTGAGAGGAGAGGCAGGTTGCAGCTAAAGTTGACTGAGAGAGAGACAGGTCGTAGCTACAGTTGACTGAGAGAGAGCAGGTCGTAGCTACAGTTGACTAAGAGAGAGAGGCAGGTTGCAGCTACAGTTGACTGAGAGAGAGAGGCAGTCGTAGCTACAGTTGACTGAGAGAGAGAGACAGGTCGTAGCTACAGTTGACTGAGAGAGAGAGGCAGGTTGCAGCTACAGTTGACTGAGAGAGAGAGGCAGGTTGCAGCTACAGTTGACTGAGAGAGAGAGGCAGGTTGCAGCTACAGTTGACTGAGAGAGAGGCAGGTTGCAGCTACAGTTGATGAGGAGAGAGGCAGGTTGCAGCTACAGTTGACTGAGAGAGAGAGCAGGTGCAGCTACAGTTGACTGAGAGAGAGGCAGGTCGTAGCTACAGTTGACTGAGAGAGAGGGCAGGTTGCAGCTACAGTTGACTGAGAGAGGGCAGGTTGCAGCTACAGTTGACTGAGAGAGAGAGACAGGTCGTAGCTAAAGTTGATGAGAGAGAGAGGCAGGTGCAGCTACAGTTGACTGAGAGAGAGAGACAGGTCGTAGCTACAGTTGACTGAGAGAGAGAGGCAGGTTGCACTACAGTTGCTGAGAGAGAGAGCAGGTTGCAGCTACAGTTGACTGAGAGAGAGAGGCAGGTTGGCAGCTACAGTTGACTGAGAGAGAAGGCAGGTGCAGCTACAGTTGACTGAGAGAGAGAGACAGGTCGTAAGCTACAGTTGACTGAGAGAGAGAGGCGGTTGCAGCTACAGTTGACTGAGAGAGAGGCAGGTCGTAGCCTACAGTTGACTGAGAGAGAGAGGCAGGTGCAGCTACAGTTGACTGAGAGAGAGAGGCAGGTTGCAGCTACAGTTGACTGAGAGAGAGAGACAGGTCGTAGCTAAGTTGACTGAGAGAGAGAGCAGGTTCGTAGCTACAGTTGACTGAGAGAGAGAGGCAGGTCGTAAGCTACAGTTGACTGAAAGAGAGGAGCAGGTTGCAGCTACAGTTGACTGAGAGAGAGGCAGGTTGCAGCTACAGTTGACTGAGAAGAGAGAGACAGGTTGCGCTACAGTTGACTGAGAGAGAGGCAGGTTGCAGCTACAGTTGACTGAGAGAGAGAGGCAGGTTGCAGCTACAGTTGACTGAGAGAGAGAGCAGGTTGCAGCTACAGTTGACGTAAGAGAGAGGCAGGTCGTAGCTACAGTTGACTGAGAAGGGAGGGCAGGTGCAGCTACAGTTGACTGAGAGAGAGGCAGTTGCAGCTACAGTTGACTGAGAGAGAGGCAGGTTGCAGCTACAGTTGACTGAGAGAGAGAGAGACAGGTCGTAGCTACAGTTGACTGAGAGAGAGAGGCAGGTTGCAGCTACAGTTGACTGGAGAGAGAGAGACAGGTCGTAGCTACAGTTGACTGAGAGAGAGAGACAGGTCGTAGCTACAGTTGACTGAGAGAGAGAGGCAGGTTGCATACAGTTGACTGAGAGAGAGAGGCAGGTTGCAGCTACAGTTGACTGAGAGAGAGAGGCAGGTTGCAGCTACAGTTGACTGAGAGAGAAGGCAGGTTGCAGCTACAGTTGACTGAGAGAGAGAGGCAGGTCGTAGCTACAGTTGACTGAGAGAGAGGCAGGTTGCAGCTACAGTTGACTGAGAGAGAGAGGCAGGTTGCAGCTACAGTTGACTGAGAGAGAGAGACAGGTCGTAGCTACAGTTGACTGAGAGAGAGAGACAGGTCGAGCTACAGTTGACTGAGAGAGAGAGGCAGGTTGCACTACAGTTGACTGAGAGAGAGAGGCAGGTTGCAGCTAAGTTGACTGAGAGAGAGGCAGGTCGTAGCTACAGTTGACTGAGAGAGAGAGGCAGGTCGTAGCTACAGTTGACTGAGAGAGAGGCAGGTCGCAGCTACAGTTGACTGAGAGAGAGAGAAGGTCGCAGCTACAGTTGACTGAGAGAGAGAGGCAGGTTGCAGCTACAGTTGACTGAGAGAGAGAGGCAGGTCGTAGCTACAGTTGACTGAGAGAGAGGCAGGTGCAGCTACAGTTGACTGAGAGAGAGAGACAGGTTCGTAGCTACAGTTGACTGAGAGAGAGAGGCAGGTTGCAGCTACAGTTGACTGAGAGAGAGGGAGGACAGGTCTAGCTACAGTTGACTGAGAGAGAGGCAGGTCAGCTTACAGTTGACTGAGAGAGAGAGGCAGGTCGAGCTACAGTTGACTGAGAGAGAGGCAGGTGCAGCTACAGTTGACTGAGAGGAGAGCAGGTCGTAGCTACAGTTGACTGAGAGAGAGAGGCAGGTCGCAGCTACAGTTGACTGAGAGAGAGAGGCAGGTCAGCTACAGGTTGACTGAGAGAGAGAGGGCAGGTCGTAGCTACAGTTGACTGAAGAGAGAGAGACAGGTCGTAGCTACAGTTGACTGAGAGAGAGGCAGGTGAGCTACAGTTGACTGAGGAGAGAGGCAGGTCGTAGCTACAGTTGACTGAGAGAGAGGCAGGTCAGCTACAGTTGACTGAGAGAGAGAGACAGGTGTAAGCTAACAGTTGACTGAGAGAGAGGCAGGTCGACTACAGTTGACTGAGGAGAGAGACAGGTCGAGCTACAGTTGACTGAGAGAGAGAGGCAGGTTGCAGCTACAGTTGACTGAGAGAGAGGCAGGTGAGCTACAGTTGACTGAGAGAGAGACCAGGTCGTAGCTACAGTTGCTGAGAGAGAGGCAGGTGAGCTACATTGACTGAGAGAGAGAGGCAGGTTCGAGCTACAGTTGACCTGAGAGAGAGAGACAGGTTGCGAGCTACAGTTGACTGAGAAGAGAGAACAGGTCGTAGCTACAGTTGACTGAGAGAGAGAAGGCAGGTTGCAACTACAGTTGACTGAGAGAGAGAGGCAGGTTGCAGCTACAGTTGACTGAGAAGAGAGGCAGGTTGCAGCTCAGTTGAAGAGAGAGGCAGGTTGCAGCTACAGTTGACTGAGAGAGAGAGACAGGTCGTGCTACAGTTGATGAGAAGAGAGGGCAGGTTGCAGCTACAGTTGCGACAGTGAGAGAGAGAGAGCAGGGTGTAAGCTCAGTTGACTAGAGGAGAGGCAGGTGCAGCTACAGTTGACTGAGAGAGAAGGCAGGTTGCAGTACAGTTGACTGAGAGAGAGAGACAGGTCGTAGCTACAGTTGACTGAGAGAGAGAGCAGGTCGAGCTACAGTTGACTGAGAGAGAGAGGCAGGTTGCGTAGCTACAGTTGACTGAGAGAGGAGAGGCAGGTTGCAGCTACAGTTGACTGAGAGAGAGGCAGGAGAGGCAGG
>NW_019943418.1:29555-42964 GCF_002910315.2 Salvelinus sp. IW2-2015 | reverse complement strand
AAAGAGAGAAGATATGATGTTTATAACTAGTTAGGGTATACCATCGCATGATGTTTATAACTAGTTAGGTATAACCAGGCATGATGTTTTATAACTAGTTAGGCTATGTTATACGCAGGCATGATGTTTATAACTAGTTATGGTATACCAGGCATGATGTTTATAACTAGTTAGGTATACCAGGCATGATGTTTATAACTATTAGGTATACCAGGCATGATGTTTATAACTAAGCTAGGTATACAGGCATGATGTTTATAAACTAGCTAGGTATAACAGGCATGATGTTTAATAATAGTTAGGTATACCAAGGCATGATGTTTATAACTAGTTAGGTATACCATGCATGATGTTTATAACTAGTTAGGTATACCAGGCATGATGTTTATAACTAGTTAGGTATACCAAGGCATGATGTTTATAACTAGTTAGGTATACCAGCATGATGTTTATAACTAGTTAGGTATACCAGGCATGATGTTTATAACTAGTTAGGTATACCAGGCATGATGTTTATAACTAGTCTAGGGTAATACATGCATTGATGTTTATAACTAGTTAGGTAATACCAAGGCATGATGTTTATAACTAGTTAGGTATACAGCATGATGTTTATAACTAAGTTAGGTATACCATGCATGATGTTTATAACTAGTTAGGTATACAGGCATTGATGTTTATAACTAGTTAGGTATACAGCATGATGTTTATAACTAGTTAGGTATACCAAGGCATGATGTTTATACAACTAGTTAGGTATACCAGGCATGATGTTTATAACCTAGTTAGGTATACCAAGCATGATGTTTATACTAGTTGGTATACCATGCATGATGTTTATAACTAGTTAGGTATACCATGCATGATGTTTATAACTAGTTAGGTATACCAGGCATGATGTTTATAACTAGTTAGGTATAACGGCATGATGTTTATAACAGTTAGTTACAGGCATGATGTTTATAACTAGTTAGGTATCCAGGCATGATGTTTAATACTAGTTAGGTAATAACCGGCATGATGTTTATAACTAGTTAGATATACAGGCATGATGTTTATAACCAGTTAGGTATACCCAGCATGATGTTTATAACTAGTTATGTATAACCAGGCATGATGTTTATAACTAGTAGGTAATCCAGGCATGATGTTTATAACTAGTTAGGTATATACCAAGGCATGATGTTATAACAGTAGGTATACACAGGCATGATGTTTATAACTAGTTTGGTATACACAGGCATGATGTTTATAACTAGCTAGGTATACCAGGCATGATGTTTATAACTAGTTAGGTATACCGGCATGATGTTTATAACTAGTTAGGTTATACGCAGGCATGATGTTTAATAACTAGCTAGGTATAACCAGGCATGATGTTTATAAAAGTAGGTATACCAGGCATGATGTTTATAACTAGCTAGGTATACCAGCATGATGTTTAATAACTAGTTAGTATATCGCAGGCATGATGTTTATAACTAGCTAGGTATACAGGCATGGATGTTTTATAACTAGTTATGTATATCAGGCATGATGTTTATAACTAGCTAGGTATACCAGCAGGCATGAGTTTTATAACTAGTCTAGGTATACCAGGCATGATGTTTATAACTAGTTAGGTATACCAGGCATGATGTTTATACACTAGTTAGGTATACCAGGCATGATGTTTATACACTAGTTAGGTATAACAGGCATGATGTTTATAACTAGTTTAGGTATACCGGCATGATTGTTTATAACTAGTTAGCGTATAACAGGCATGATGTTTATAACTAGTTAGTCTATAACAGGCAGTGATGTTTATAACTAGTTAGGTTATAATCAGGCAGGATGTTTATAACTAGTAGGTATAAACAGGCATGATGTTTATAACTAGTTAGGTATAACAGGCATGATGTTTATAAACTAGCTAGGTATACCAGGCATGATGTTTTAACTAGTTAGGTAATACCAGGCATGATGTTTTATAACTAGCTAGGTATACAGGGCATGATGTTTTATAACTAGTTTAGGTATAACAGGCATGATGTTTAATAAACTAGTTTAGGTATAACGGCAATGATGTTTATACTAGCTAGTATACAGGCATGATGTTTATAACTAGTTAGGTATACAGGCATGATGTTTTAACTAGTTAGGTATCGCAGGCATGAGTTTATAACTAGCTAGGTATAACAGGCTGATGGTTTATAACCGTTAGGTATAACAGGCATGAATGTTTATAACTAGTAGGTATATACAGGACATGATGTTTATAACTAGTTAGGTATAACCAGGCATGATGTTTATAACTAGTTAGGTATAGCAGCATGATGTTTATACAGTAGTATACAGGCTGATGAACTAAAGTAGTATACAGGCATGATGTTTATAACTAGCTAGGTATAACAGGCATGATGTTTATAACTAGTAGGTATAACAGGCATGATGTTTATAACTAGTGGTTAACAGGCATGATGTTTATAACTAGTTAGGTATAACAGGCATGATGTTTATAACTAGTTAGGTATAACAGGCATGATGTTTATAACTAGCTAGGTTAAACAGGCAATGATGTTTATAACTAGTTAGGTATAACAGGCATGATGTTTATAACTAGTTAGGTATACAGGCATGATGTTTATAACTAGTTAGGTATAAACAGGCATGATGTTTATAACTGGTCTAGGTATACAGGCATGATGTTTATAACTAGCTTAGGTATAACAGGCATGATGTTTTTATAACTAGTTAGGTATAACAGGCATGATGTTTATAACTAGTTAGGTATACACAGGCATGATGTTTATAACTAGTTTAGGTATACACAGAGATGACATGTGTTTATAACTAGTTAGGTATAACCAGGCATGATGTTTATAACTAGTTAGGTATAACAGGCAGATGTTTATAACTAGCTAGGTATACAGGCATGATGTTTATAACTACGTATGGTAGGTAAATAACCAGGCATGATGTTATAACTATGGCTTAGGTATTAACCAGGCATGATGTTTTATAAAACTAGCTAGGTATAACAGGCATGATGTTTATAACTAGCTAGGTATAACAGGCATGATGTTTTATAACTAGTTAGGTATACCAGGCATGATGTTTATAACTAGCTGGTATAACAGGCATGATGTTTATTAACTAGCTAGGTATACAGGCAGAGTGTTTATAACTAGCTAGGTATAACAGGCATGATGTTTATAACTAGTTAGGTATAACAGGGCATGATGTTTATAACTAGCTAGGTATAACAGGCATGATGATGTTTATAACTAGTTAGGTATAACAGGCATGATGTTTTACAACTAGTAGGTATAACAGGCATGATGTTTATAACTAGCTAGGTATATACAGGCATGATGTTTTATAACTAGTTAGGTATAAACAGGCATGACGGCATGATGTTTATTACTAGTTAGGTATAACAGGCATGATGTTTTAAGTAGCTAAGTATTGCAGACGGGTTAAGCACAAGTGTATGAGCTGTCATTGTCATGAGGTCTGGCCGGCCATCGCCCCTCCACTCCTCCCCCACCATTGCTGTGTTTGTCCCTTGCCCCTTTGTGTCCCTGTGAAAGGCCTGATCCCCCTGTCATTATTTGCTCCTTTATCTCCCTCTCTGCCCGTTCTGATTAGGGTCAGTGGAGTCTGACCAGCAGTGTTCTGGGGGATGCTATCCATTACCGTGTCACTGTGGATAGGCCCAGCRTGGGYGAGGTGTCAACACAAGCCTCCCCGACAAAATCACCAACCCGTCTCCAGCTAATTATCCCAGTCCAAGATAATTAAATAGGGGTCGGAGGAAGGCAGTGTGTGTGTGTATGTGTGTGTGTTTGTGCGTGCGTGCGTGTGGCTTATTAAGCAGGTCTCATAATTATTTACATTTGAGTAATTTAGCAGATGTTCTTATCTAGAGCGACTTACAGTTAGTGCATTCATCTTAAGATAGCTAGGTGGGACAACCACACATCAGTCATAGTAAGTACAAGTCAGGGCAAAACAGTCAAGTGCGAGTGTTAGTCAATGAAAGGCATTTATCAATTTTTTTCAAGAGACCAGAAATGGCAGAACAGAGTGCTCCGGTTGGGGTGCAGGGTTTGAGCATAGCCTGACGGTAGGGAGGGGCAGTTCCTCTTACTGCCCGGTAGGCCAGTACCATGGTCTTGTAGTGGATGCAAGCTTTGACTGGAAGACAGTGGAGTTTGTGGAGGAGTGGGGTGACATAGGACAACTTGGCAAGGTTGAACACCAGGCGGCGGCATCATTGTTGATAGGTTGCAGGGGTTTGATGGCACAAGCAGGGAGCCCAGCCAACAGCTAGTTGCAGTAGTCCAGACAGGAGATGACAAGTTCCTGGATTAGGACCTGCGCCGGTTCCTATGTGAGGTAAGGTCGTACTCTGCAGATGTTGTAGAGCATGAACCTGCAGGAGCAAGTCAATGCTTTGATGTTTGCAGAGAACGACAGGGTGTTGTCCAGGGTCACACCAAGGTTCTTTACACTCTGGGAGGGCGACACTGTGGAGTTGTCAACTGTGATGGAGAGGTCTTGGAGCAGGCAAGCCTTCCCCGGGAGGAAAAGCAGCTCCGTCTGGTTGAGGTTGAGCTTGAGATTGTGGGCCGACATCCGAGCTGAGATATCCGCCACCTATGTGTTAGAAGAATTTATATTGAATTTATTATCACTTCAACTCTGTATGTATTTCTTACTTTTCTCCTGAGTGGCAGCCTATGGGTACAACGAAAAATAATAACAACAACAAAAAATGATTGGTCAACTAAACAAACCACACCCCCCCCCCAAAAAAAAATGAAGAAGGGGTAGGGAGAGATGTAGCTGAGTTTCATCTGCATAGCAATGATAGGACAGACCATATGAGGATATGAGAGAGAGAGTAACTATGGGATCAAACTGAATTTCCGTGCTCTAAATATGTTAAGGTAGTTCCACTGGCCACACCACGTCATTTCAACGTGGAGAATTGGGTAATAATTGGTAGATATGTTGATCAATGAGATTCCAACATATTTTCCCCCAATCAAAAAGACAGCCAAAAGTTTGTTCAATTTCCAACGTGTTACCACCCACAAACATCTAAAAGCCCAAACAAATTCCAATGGAAAATCTATTTCTAATTTTAGGTTTAGTTGTCACCTAAATGTGGTAACATTTAAAAGCCATTTAAAAAGCATACCCCAAGTTCAAATGGAATACAATGTCAGATATTTTGTGTTAAACAATTGAATGTGTTATCACTGTGTTTGATGTAATAACACAACCAAATGACCTGGATTACAGTTAGTTGAGATTACATTAAAGTACATGGTGCGAGTGATCAATGACGTTTGCGATTCTGTGCAGATTAAATACAGAAATTGTGAATATTTCCACAGACCTGCGAACTTGAACACACACGCTTTCTATGATTACATAAGAAGACATTGTTAAAGTAACCTCAATGTGGCCATGGATGTGTTACTCATTTTAAAGTTGAATAAATACTTTGACATTCATTTGTAAGATATCTTTAACAATAGGCTATATACTTTCTTACAAAAGTAATATTGAATTGTGTTTGTTTGACAACTGAACCAAATATCAACATTTAAAGGATATTGAATATTACGTTGAAGATCTGACATTGTTTCAAAGGTACAAATTCAACATATTTTATACAAAGTTTGTCTATGTTGAAAATTGGTTACTATGATGATATAATCCTGTGTTTGGAATCGTACCCTCAAAACAACAGTTTACGTTGATTACTTTTCCAATGTATTTTCCACGTAGATTCCATGTCACAATACGTTGACAAATGACGTTGAAGCAACGTTTATTTAACCCGTTTGTGCCCAGTGGGATGTGTCTCTGTTATAGTGGGACCTGAACTACATCAGTATTACAGTATAAGACAGTAAAAAATTGCATTGTGATAATTGAGCCCAAACTTAGTCTGTGGGGAAACTAAAGCCCAGTAAGTGAAACTCAGTGTCCCTGGACCATGGAGCTGTAGGGATATTTACATCATGAAGCACACGTTTAATGATAGGAGTTAAACAAGAAATGACCCTTGATGGAAAATGGAGGAATGAGGGCGAGAGAGAAATGGCGTGAGAGCGGGAGAGAAGAAATGGGAGAGAGAGAAGGAGGAAATAAGTAAGAGTGAGAGACAGCATGAATAGAGAGAGAGAGAGAGAGAGAGGAGAGAGAGAGAGAGAGAGAGAGAGAGAAGACGAGAGAGAGAGAGAGAGAGAGAGAGAGAGAGGAGAGAGAGAGAGAGAGAGAGAGAGAGAGAGAGAGAGAGAGAGAGAGAGAGAGAGAGAGAGAGAGAGAGAGAGAGAGAGAGAGAGAGAGAGAGAGAGATGCATATCAAGAGACCAAGTCAGTAAGGTTCAAAGCGAGAGTCCTGAAAAGTGAATGATTAAAAAAAACAATAGAATGAATGAGAGAGAACGAGGGTGGAGAGATTTTGCAGTCATACATATTCCCACTTCGGTGTGCTTCTTGTGCTGACCTGTTGCTGTGTGTGTGAATGCAGTGTGACCGAGCTCTGGCTGTTGCTGCGGCAGCACTGACACCAGGCCTTTCTCTCTGCCTCGCTGCACTACCCATTGTCCCACCGGCTTTGGAGAAAGAAATAAAATGCTAGCCAGAGGAAACCAATAGAGAATCGCTTGTGTTGTCGATTCTGGAAAAGAAACAGCATCCTGGTCCTCGTCTGTGGGCATAATTTGTCACCAAGTTTGACCTCCTTTAACTCCACACTGTGTTAAGCTCTTAACCTCTGGCTCTGGCCATGAAAGAGTTAAGTAATATTTAATGAGGGGTGGCGTTGTATCTAACTCAGTTAGAAAATGGTAATTGGTAATTAATGGTAATTGAATCGATTGTGAAGAGAAGTTAACCAAGGGCAAAATATAGGGATTAAAATATGTATTTAAAGTGAATATGTAACCCTTAGATATCTATAACTTCAAAGGTTAAAATGATAGACTACAATAATTATATAAATAGCAATAGGGATCTACATGGACTATGCAGTGTACCTGATTCAAAATCCACATTTAGATCATTGTTTAAACTTCACACAGCATGTTGACCCAATGTCTTTTAAACACCACAACAATAAGAATTACCTTGCATTATGTCAAGTATACTGTACATTCACTATGTCTACGCAACGTATTGGAGGAGCAACATGGCTGCTCAATAACATGTTCCACAGTGTTTCATATGAAAATAAAGGTTTTCCTATTTAAAATACAAATCTCCTCGAAAGCTTCTGGATATCACGTAGCGATTCAGTTTGTTCTTCATTTCACGTGTCTCACAGTAGGTTACAATACAAGGTTTGAACAGTAAACCTCTTCTCTCATCCCTATGCATTTATTGTACATTATTTCTGGCATGATGATCTGTACCTGAATGGAAGAGTAGGGCCTGAGCGCTCTCAGAGGACTGTGGAGAGTGGACCTGTGCCATTGTACTCTGGTAATGACCTGCTTTTCCTGGCCGCCGTGGCTTATTTGTTTAGCCCCCATTCTCAAGGCTGCTGCCACAGCGGTGTGAGGATAATGGAGGAGTGTTTTGTTCCGTTCCTGCGTTGGGGAATATAATCTAGTGTAAACAGTAGCATGTCTCCCAGGTTGAGAGAGGATGAATGGAGCGGTGTGGTTGATATTGACAGTGGAGAGAGGAGCGGTGTGTTGGCTAGAAAGAGAGAGAAAGGCGGCGAGGAGAGAGGGAAAGTGGAGAGAGAGAGATGCAAATAGAGAGGGAGAAGGAGAGCGAGAGAGAGGAAAAGCAGGGAGGAAAAGTGAACAAGGCGCAGGTCGTAGGTTACACCCCAAATTAAACCAGGCCAACCCTATCATTTGGAGTGGCTCTTCCCTTGTGTGTGTCCGTGTGCGCTCAATGAAACATGATACGCATCCTCAGAGCAATGAAATCACATATTGTCCCAGTCAGCTATTACACAATGCATTATGTCACCAAAACAAATCATTTATCTTCCTCTTAGCCAAAGTAGAAAACACTTTACAGATTAATTTATACTTATGTCACCCATAGTGCGTAATAAGGCGTGCTATAAGCATTCAAAACAGCCCATGACTTCTAATTACACCATACTAAATGGAAGTATTTCTCCTCATTATGCAGTACCCCCAAGTGGTTGAGAAAAAATATTTCCCACCCAAAAAGAAAATTGCATGCTGCTTTTCTCAAAATGAAAATGACAGAAGAATACTTTGTCGATTTATGGCGGATTTTTTTTATTAGGATTTGTAAAAAAAAAAATATGACAATGATTTTTCCCCACCTCCCTCCTGCTTGCTGCTCTGTGTCTGGCTGCAGCAATGCACCCTGGGAGAACAAAAAACAACAAAAGAAACAGCCCCAGAGCCCCAGTGATAATGGTTCAACTGGGAGAATAAAGCTCCTCTCTGTTTCCCACATGCCATCCAGCTCCCAGCGTCCGCTCTGTTGACACTGGCAGCACAATGAGCACTATAGTCCCCTCCAATACATCTTTTATAGGAGCATTCTGGCCCCTGAATGTACAACCGGGGCTGCCCTGTCTGTATAAGCCATGTGAATATTGGCCAAGACTGCCTCTGCTTTGTTCAGCATTATTCCCCATTATTCCCCACAATAGATATCAACACTTTGGAAGTCATTTTAAAAAGGGGGCGAATCAAAATAGTGGCACTTTAAGGCTTTTTGTTTCTCTTCTACACACACGCCCTTGCACTGCATTCTCTCCCCCCACCCACCCATGGATCATTCAGCTCCAGACACCTCTATTATTCAGACAAATTAAATAAACCACTCTACCAGGCTAAGAGGATCCACCGGTGGCCAGGGGCAGGCTAGTGTAGAGGAGCAGAGCAGAGAGCCAGGGGCAGGCTAGTGTGGAGGAGCAGAGAGCCAGGCAGGATAGGGAGGCAGGGAAGGAGATTCAGGCAGCCAGGCAGGCAGCCAGGCAGGCAGGAAGGCTGGGGAGGAGAGTCAGCGAGGTAGGCAGGCATGGAAGGCTGGGGAGGAGAGTCAGCGAGGCAGGCAGACAGGCATGGAAGGCTGGGGACAAGAGCCAGCGAGGCAGGCAGGTGGAGACGGGAGAGCAGGTATGCAGGGACGAGAACCAGGTGAGCAGGGTTGGGCAGGCAGGCAAGCAAGCATGCAAAGCAGGCACTCTGAGGAGAGGGAGGCAGGTAAGGACGCAGGTAGGCAGATGGGAGAAATAAGGAAAGGCAGGCTGGCTCCCATTCCATAGCCCCCTGGCCAGCTGTCTCCAGGGTTACTGGGAAGAAGTGATRGACGACCAGAAAGTACCTGGAAGTACCTGGATGAAGACAAGGAGCGGATGTCACACTCCTCCTCTTCTCCCTCCTCTTCATCCCTCATTTCCTGGGCACCATGGAAAGGACCCCCCCCCTCTGCCTAAAGAGCAGCAGGTATATGTTTTTTCTTTCCTCTTGGAGGGGGGGGGGGGTTTAATTTACAGTCTTGGGGGTGAGGAGAGGGGGAGGGGTCATTTGGAGTGTGTCGGACGAGCAGGGAGAGTGTGACAAGGTCTTGACATGTCTTGACAGGTTTGGTTAAGAGAAACTGTGTCTTCAAAGTTAATCAAGTTATCTCTGACATTGGTGCTGCTGTAGACCTTCTGGATGAGGAAAAGTGCATGCTTTCAACAAGGAAGAATGACTCCTTTMTATCGGTCTATATGTCTGTGATTGTTAACGATATTTGATTAATATCTCTGTAATAATACTTCTCTGTAATATTTCTATGGGTGAATCACAAACCCATAACGTACTACATTATTATAGCCGCTCTGTGTTAGTGCAGTCTTCATGTTCGCAGTATTTATTGCCATTTGATTTGTAATGATTCAAAGAAAGAGAACTGTTTCCATTCTGAGTGATTTCTTGCATGTAGTGGCTGCTAGGAGCCAACTAGGATTTGATTGAAAATAAAACAAATTATAAAAAATGTATACAATGATTTAATCAATCTTGTATTTAATGAAAATAGGTATTGGTTAACTGAAACTAACTATATTATTATAAGCATATCTAAGAGTCTCTTGTTCTTCCGTTTTGCTTCAATAATAAATACTCTACTTACTGTTACTTCAGTCTATTCTTTTCAAAAGATGCTTTTAGATCATGTGGATAGAAAAATAACCTAAAGATGAATCAGTGCATATCTTGATTTCCAAATGAGTTTAAAGGTCACATTATGAGAATGGCAACCAGAGGGCATGCTTTCATCCTCCCCGGCTTCTGACGGCGTCTTAGAGGCAGTAAGGGCCGCTCATGAAAAAAGAAAGGAGTGCAGAGAGAAAGAAAGGGGTTGTGAGGATGGGAAGGAAAGGGCAGGTGTAAAAGAAGGGGCTTTGAAACCAGCAGGTCTTGGCTGGAAGGATGACCTCATTTAGAATGCTGGAAGGATGACCTCATTTAGAATGCTGGAAGGATGACCTCATTTAGAATGAGAGGAGTCTGGAGTGGCGATAGCAAGAGAGCCACCCAGCTGGGCCTGCTCAGCGAGCTCCAAAGAGAGAGAGTATTGGATATGTACTGAATGTGAGGGGCTTTTTTAGCAGTTTCACACGACCATCACTTAGTGGAGCCGCTGTTAATGGCACGTGCCGAGACTAGCTCTTTACATTTAATAAACCAGGCATCTGCCAAGCACAATTATATAATTTAGACCGTCGATGTCACTCATTACTCCAAGTAATAGCCGCGACCATAATGGGGCAGAGAACGAAAGCCCCAAACTAGGAGCGCGAGAGTCTTCTGTCGACGTCTCGTCACCCTGGTCAGAGGCTATATTAAAAGCTCTTTGCACTCAGAGAGAGAAGGCATAACTGTGTGCTATGTGCCAGTCTGGAGGGGAGAGAGAGAAAGTATCCGGCTGTTAACACTTTGCCTGCTTACCTGCTTATTAGCTAATGCACTTTTGCGGGCATCTATTAGTCCGACCACTGTCGGCCGGTTCGTTGGCTCTCAGCGGGAGTGTGAGAGAAAAATGGGGAAAATGTACGGTCGGATTCGAAGTCGTCTCAGAATAAATTGCCAGAAGGCCCAGTTTCGGAAGAAAATATAATTTATGTCATTATATAATGGATATGTATGTCTTGGAAAAAACACAGTATGGCATATGTCTGTCGTGAGAAACGCAACTGTAAACTGCGTAGGAAAAGTGGTGTTACTGCCCTGAGCTGCTGTGCCATTCTACAGTTGAAAAATCGTCGGCCAGACTTATCTTCATAAGGAAACACCACAGACATCTCAAAGTGAGTGTGAATCGCTCATCATGCCCAGTCAACAGCTACCGGATGTCTTGCCAACCAGCAACCTGTGTCCAGACAAACAAACCACAAACCAACAACTCAACACTCCTGTGCTTACGCACACCTGTGCCCATTCACGGCTGGACACATTAAAACCAAAACCCCCAACCAGAGACAGATTACTCCAAAAGGACCTCTCTCTGTTGGCCCAGCGGCTACCACACATCTCCACGCATCTGTCACTATGGTACGCATTTAGGGTAACATTGATTTCAATGAGGACTCTTCACATCAAAGCTCTGCTTCCATTATGATATCATCTCCCGCATCGCACCGTAATGCTGTATTAATTCTGGCACGCCCTTCTCACCAGGCCCGCCACGGTACGAGCTACAAGCTAAGAGCGAGAGAGAGAGAGAGAGAGAACTGAGGAGGGAGAGCTAGCGATAGGAGCGACGGAAAGCTCTGAGCAGCCTAGATTTAATTTAATTAGTCCAGCTGGCTCTTTCCTTTCCCCTGGTATTGTCAGTAGCGCTCCGTATCCGTAGCTAACCAATCACTGATGCTTTTAGATAGGGCAGAAATATGATTAGGGTTGTTGGGAGGGCGGCGGGGTGTGGTGGTTACAGGGGACAGGGACTGTGTGGGTAAAGCCTTAATTGAGTTTTCATTTGAAATCTGCAGATAAAAAGGAAAGTTTTGATTTGTTTGTGTAATGAGATTATGGTTATTAGGAGGAGGGCCGTGGTGAAGGCGACCCTGGCGAGGAGAGGTTTAATGGAGCATGAAAGGATTGATGTGCGATGATACACCGCCGACAGGATCTATGTCAATCCCACTGCCCCCTTTCCCCCTCTACCCAGTGTCTCCCCAACCACAGCCACTTCCCCCCCAAACCATGCTAACACAATCCCACTGCCCCCTTTCCCCCTCTACCCATGTCTCCCCAACCACAGCCACTTCCTCCCCAAACCATGCTAACACAATCCCACCTATATACCTCAAACCTACGGTTACTACAGAGTCAAAGAATACAGCAGATTGGTATGAGATTTAGAATCTTAATAGACACTGGGAGAAAGTGAAACATACTACCCACAAGGGAAATGCATCAGGGCTATCAACAGTGCTGCCATTTAAAACCACAACATTTAACGGGATTGAGAAAATGTCTGTTTACTCAACCAAGGCCAATGATTGTCTATTCGAACTATCCTTATTCATTTGAGACATAAAACAGGTTACAAAAAAGTGAAAAGTAGCAGAATTCAAACAAACAAAATCCCCCAGTTCCAAACTGTTGCTGAATAGTGCTTTTCCCAGCCCTTCTGCCAGCCTGGCTATCCAAAAGGCTAAAACAGCTGACTATTAAAATAGTCATTTAGCATGCCAGCAGCTAGCAACAGTAGTGACAGCAGAGTCTGGTGACAGTGTCCAAAGCTGGTAATCTCATTTAACCCCCTCCTGACAGCGCTGCAAATTGGATCTGACACGGTAACAACACAAATAAAAAGCTGCGTTTCCCCTGACCTCGCTTCCTCCTCCGCCAGCCCACTCAGCCTACTCCGCTTCCCCTGGTGCCTGGGGGCTGGGGCCTGGGGGGCTGGTGCCTGGGGGGCTGGGGGCCTAGGGGGCTGGTGCCTGGGGGGCTGTGGCCTAGGGGGCTGGTGCCTGGGGGCTGGGGGCCTAGGGGGCTGGGGCCTGGGGACTGGGGCCTAGGGGGCTGGGCCTGGGGAGCTGGGCCTGGGGCTGGGGCCTGGGGGCTGCTGGAGCTCTGTGTCTAACCTGGTCCCCAGCCTAAATATTGGACCGTGGGCGTCTCTCCCTCTCTCCCTATATCCCCTGGGCCAAATTAGGGACCCAAACTCACCTTTCTTTATTTCTTTCTTTTTGCCCTCCTCCATTCCTCTTCTACCCTTCTCACTCCATCGTGTTGGAGTGGATTTGAAGTCCCAGCCCCGTCTGTGTGGCGGCCGCTGTGGGCCTTTCCTTTTGGGTAAATAAAGGGCCTGGGAGGCTGGGGAGTGAGGCTGCAGGGACTGGGGTATGTGTGCTTGCGTGTGTGTGTGTATTTCATGGTGTTCCCTGTGGTGGGCGCTCAAAGACGGAG
>NW_019943418.1:5797-29395 GCF_002910315.2 Salvelinus sp. IW2-2015 | reverse complement strand
ACAGCCAAGGAATTGAGAGAAGAAGAAGTCCATTTGAGCAGCAGCAAGGAGGAAAGAATAGACTGAATGACAGTGAGAGGTGCATTGACATAAAAGACAATGAACATCTACCTGTGTGAAAAGAGAGGCACGCAGAGAAGTACAGAGGGCACCAAGGCCTTAACTGATTGACATGCGAGTCTGAGCTTCCTCACAACAGTCAAGATTTGTCCAGACCATTTCATGGGCCTGAGTAGCCTCAAGATGTGGAGAACTTGCCTGTGAATTGCAGATGGAAACAACATCCCCGTCCGCAGACAACTGGTGCACAAAGATGAAGGGTAAGTGATAATTGAACACCAGAGTATCTAGTATCTGAATGTAGGCCATACATTAAAGAATCACTATCTCTCAAGAACCTGAAGGGGGCTAGACCCCTGCTTGTTTTACTTTTGTATACACATATGCATGACACATTGCAAAAATACTATGCATATTATGCATAAAGCTGACAAAATATAATCCTRATTTGTGGTRGTAYGGTGGCCATTGKCTCAAACAATTTGAMTATATTAGYCCACACAGCTACAASGATGCACTTTCATTCTAGGTTTARMACCKCATATTATAGCTTATAGAGAMCCCAACTGATGTATAAAACAATYTTWAAACTATCTACTTTGGTTTAGATACAAGCGTCATGAAACCTATAACACAAGAAATTCATTTGACTTTGTCAAAATTAGTTGTTGGACCTAACTTGCTTATGACTTKTTCCATGTAGGTACTTCCTTCATAGACCCCATTAAATGATGACCTCTTCCTAAACATTTGGTCACATGATTCATTTTGTGTATGGTTYCCTGGAAACAAGGGGTGSYTYAACTAACCCTTTGGCTCAACTTACCCCACTCTCCCTAGYATATCTGTACTAAATCTATCTGTGCATTCTGAAGGTATGGTGTCAGATTATTRYAGAAAGAACACCTGAAGCTCCTTTTGAAGGCTGGATCTTTCTGAACTCTCAGGGTACGTC
The DNA here is from genome assembly GCF_002910315.2 of Salvelinus sp. IW2-2015. Taxonomy (NCBI): domain Eukaryota; kingdom Metazoa; phylum Chordata; class Actinopteri; order Salmoniformes; family Salmonidae; genus Salvelinus; species Salvelinus sp. IW2-2015. The sequence goes on along the minus strand of NW_019943418.1, from coordinate 28,380 downwards.
TATGSTATTAATGGACAACTGTCAAATAACAGCTCATGAATAAATATACATTTTAAAATGACTAGTGGCCATACTATAGTACCCTTAAACTCAACTCTGGACCTCGAAGCCAGTTCCCCTGCGTTTTTTAATTGTTCCACTCTAATTAGGGATTTAGACCTGGGACACCAGGTGTGTGCAATTCATTATCAGGTAGAACAGAAAACCAGCAGTCTGACCTCATAGGTAAGAGTTGAGTACCCCTGCTATAGTACAATATCTATTTAAGAATTCAGTTATATATATGAAACTCTTAGGTGAAAATTGTACAGTACTGGTTGCAAAACAGGTTGAGTGAAATATGGTATATATCGGTATATTCCTTGTATATACTGTATTAATATACTGGTGTACTCATACAGTATATAAACAAGACCTTCAGTACATAGATGACATGGTCTATCTATCTATCTAAACAATTCAAAAGCCATAGAATGACAGGACCTTATTGGATATGGATTCAATAAACAAGACAAAGCTCAATATGAAGAAACAAGCACTGGGATTCTCTTTTTATCATTAACAATGTTTTCAGATACTATACGTCACTTTGACGGTACATGGAGATTGACCTTGAGTCAGGAAGAGAAGATCTTCTGTCCTTTTAGTGGACAGTACTAGGTTCGAGGGCCACTGTTGCAGTGGTTAAACCCAGTTTTTGTGATGTCTTTGTAAAAAAAATCTCTGATTTTTACAGCTAACTTTTTCATAAATGGACCAGATCACTTTGAGTTCAATTCACACTCAGAATTTGCCACACGTCACATTCAGTTGCTACAACACTATGTAATGACTTTTTAAGGTCCTTGTCCAAGAACAAGTTGAACCAGTCAAGTGTTGATCTGTTCAGATTACTATGTGCTGCAAAGTGTATGGATTCTTCGTTACCAAATATACAACAGACAACTAGAAACAGACAGCAGACAGACAGACAGACAGACAGACAGACAGACAGACAGACAGACAGACAGACAGACAGACGACAGACAGACAGACGACAGACAGACAGACAGACAGACAACAGACAACAAACAACAGACAGACAGACAGACAGACAACAGACAGACAACAGACAACAACAGACAGACAGACAGACAGACAGCAGACAGAACAGACAGACAGACAACAGACAGAATCCATCAAGCGTATCTCAGTAGAGTGTCGAGCCCACTCCTCTTCATTGTTCTCTATCTGCACTGATCTGAAACCACAGAATGGTTCAAAAGTAACATGCTATAAGTTAGCTTGGGAATTGCTTCACTAATTCAATTGTGAACCTGATGCATATGAGCTTTGGCAGTATTTCAAACAAATTCCACAATATTTGTACATACAGTGCTTTCGTAAAAAGCTTTCAGACACACTTGACCTTTCCACATTTGGTTTATGTTAAAGCCTTATTCTAAAATTGATTAAGTTATATTTTTCCTCATCATTCTACATACAATCCCCATAACGACAAAGCAAAAAAAGTTTTAGAAATTTTGCAAATGTATAAAAAAAATAAAAAAATGAAATACCTATTTACAGAAGTATTCAGACCCTTTGCTATGAGACTCGAAATTGAGCTCAGTGCATCCTGTTTCCATTAGCATCCTTTGAGATGTTTCTACAACTTGATTGGAGTCCACCTGTGGTCAATTCAATTGTTGACATGATTGGAAGGCACACACCTGTCTATAAAGTCCCACAGTTGACAGTGCATGTCAGAGCAAAAACCAAGCCATGAGGTCGAAGGAATTGTCCGTAGAGCTCTGAGACATGATTGTGTCGAGGCACAGATCTGAGAAAGTACCAAAGCATTTCTGCGGCATTGAAGGTCCCAAGAACACAGTGGCCTCATCATTCTTAAATGCGAGAGAATGACCACCAAGACTCTTCCTAGAGCCAAACTGAGCAATCGGGGGAGAAGGGCCTTGGTCAGGGAGGTGACCAAGAACCCTATTTGTCACTTTTACAGAGCTCGAGAGTTCCTCTGTGGAKATGGGAGAACCTTCCAGAAGGACAACCATCTTTGCAGCACTCCACCAATCAGGCCTTTATGGAAGAGTGGCCAGACGGAAGCCACTCCTCAGTAAAAGGCACATGACAGCCCGCTGGAGTTTGCCAAAAGGCACCTAAAGGACTCAGACCATAAGAAACAAGATTCTTTGGTCTGATGAAACCAAGATTGAACTCTTTGGCCTGAATGCCAAGCACCACGTCCGGAGGAAACCTGGCACCATCCCAACGGTGAAGCATGGTGGTGGAAGCATCATGCTGTGGGGATGTTTTTTCAGTGGCAGGGACTGGGAGACTAATCAGGATCAAGGGAAAGAAGAACGGAGCAAAGTACAGAGAGATTGTTGATGAAAACCTGCTCAGACTGGGGTGAAGGTTCACCTTCCAACAGGACTACGACCCGAAGCACACAGCCAAGACAACACAGGAGGGGCTTTGGGACAAGTCTCTGAATGACCTTGAGTGGCCCAGCCAGAGCCTGGACTTGAAGCCGATCAAACATCTTTGGAGAGACTTGAAAATAGTTGTGCAGCAACGCTCCCCATCCAACCTGACAGAGCTTGAGAGGATCTGCAGAGAATAATGGGAGAAACTCCCCAAATACAGTTGTGCCAAGCTTGGAGCGTCATACCCAAGAAGAGGCTGTAATCACTGCCAAARGTGCTTCAATAAAGTACTGAGTAAAGGGTCTGAATAGTTATGTAAATACAACATTTCCTTTTTTAATTTGTTATACATTTTCAAAAATGATGGTTATTGTGTGTAGATTGATAACGGGAAAAAACTATTTAATACATTTTAGAATAAGGCYGTAACGTAACAAAATGTGGAAAAAGTTAAGAGGTCTGAATACTTTCCGAATGCACTGTATATATGTAGTGTAGCTCTATACAGTAACCGAGTACAATAAGAAGGAAACTTCATATTAAGTGTTGCCAAGAATTCAATTAAACCTATAAAACACATGTTAAGATTAGAGAGCCGTGTCCATGACAACMACATGTCTTCTGGCTAYGGGCCTACATGTTCTCACTCTCAGCCYTGTCAATGCTCTTAAATCCAGCAGGAGCTGACATCTGCTGCGACAGCAAGCTTACACAAACTGCTCTGCGAAAACGGCCTTTGATGCCATTAGCCCCTGCCGGGCGCTAACATGTTGTTTCTAGGAGCTTCAGCTGATGCTACAACACAGGGGAGAGAAAGGCTGTGTAGGGCGCTGGGGCTGTGGGCTTAGAGATTCCACAGCTAACAGGGGGGTGAAGCCAGAGAGGCAGAAGAGAGCTGTGAACATCCCTGTGTGCTTATCTATCCAGGGTGCTTTGATCCTCCAATGAGAGCCGGGGGTGGGGTGGGGGGGCTGCTGCTCCATGTTAGGGCTCAATAGGCATCACTCTCAGAACATAGAAATACACTTAATAGAATGGACCTTCACATTTTTTTTTTATTGTCCTGTTGTAGACTTGGAAACATTTGAGGAATCCAAGTCTACAACAAGTCTCAGAATCKAGTGGATTTCTAGGTGTTCTTCACTTGCAGTAACTTCACCATGTTGGGTTAACAGTGAAACATGATGTTTCTAGAGCTGTGTATTTTCTATTTGTTCCGTACTACATATGTTGACACATATTGATAAAACCGCGGAGAGGAACCTTTAGCAATAGGTTCAACTGTGGCTTTTTTTCTTTGACCCTAATAGTAGGGTCCGCTCCCCTGTTTGATTTACGGTGCCCTTRAACACCATTTGTTCAATGGCTTTTAGAGGGGGCTCGTGAGAGTTGATGTGTCTGAATATGGTTGGGGACGGAACAGGCCACTCCTGCTTTTATGCGTTTGTCTCCCTCTTKTCTAGATGCCTCCAGGCCTGACCCCAAATGCCCTGCCTCTTAGCGACAAAGCAGTAGATAGGCGCTTCATGGGGGACCATTACACTGAGTACTCTGAACAGCGACAACGCAGGCCTTGATCGAGACGGGAAAGTGGAGCGACAGACATAAAAGCAGAACTGTGTGCTTTACCCCATGGACCAGCTCTCTGATGAAAATGTATTTTCTCTCAGGGAGTCTAACCTGGCTAAATTAAGATTACATGGAAATATGAGTATTATGATCAATGCTCTTCAGCACGACATTGACGGTACTCAAAGATGKACTCAAACTAAAGACTCATACTGGTACCTGTAAATAGGCCCGGAGGCATRAGWAAAGGCTTCGAAACCAGAGAATKYMAATGTCACCAACTCYGTTGGAGCARTYCAYCCTATAAGTTRTCTAAAAGGAATTGGCCATATTATAAAGTGATRATTCRYTCGAATTTCGAAYYGTGTCAAGCACAACCTCTCRTTGTGCGTAGTCTGAAGTGAAACTATCCCTTCAACATGAGGCATGATGGGTAAAAGGTACTTCAGTGAGTGGACTGTGAACTCACTGAAGTACCTTGAAGGCTTGAGATAAACGTCTATTGGTTRTRTTTCTATATCTCTGTCTCCTGTGTGAAAYGGACAAATGCCATGGGCCTGTGTGGACCAAACAAGGCTAAATTAGGTGAATGAAATAAGACTCTATAAATGTCTATGGATAATGGGATACACATTCAGTTTGCTTCGGTTCAGAATGTGATAAACAGTAGACTTTTAGCCCCAAGGCAATAGCATATGACTGTTCATTTCACAAAGGAAATGTTTAAAAACAGATGCAGACATGTTTAACCTAACTGCCATCACCTGCCAGGGTTGTAAATGTCAACAACAAGAAATAAACACTTATCAACAAAGAGAAGCCCTATAAGGAGAAGCTGGAATTGTTGATTCATAAAACCAGTGAAGAGGTACCAAGAAAACAGTTATTGAGCTCAAGAATGTTAAGACTAGAGGCTCCAAGACATTTGTCTCTTGATATTCTCAGAGCATGTAACAATTACATTAAATGTTACTGAAATATCCGTTTATTTTTGCAGTGCAAACCTGAACATTACGTTGAAATTATGGATAATCTCCTGTCACAAAATACAGAATGACTGTAACCCATATAGTCTGAGGTTATGTTATGATAATAAGATCGTACAAATTCCCAACAGGACGAAACAGACGTATAGCCTAACAGTCGAGCTGAATAGGATGAATCGGCGGTTTCTTACCGTGAAAAGTGGTGTATACAGTTGGTAGTCCGGCTCCCTCGTCGAGCTCCCCAACTCCCAGGTCTTGTACTTGTTTTCATTCATCCTTCGGCAGGAAGGAACAAGAAGGAAGACACGAAAAGTGTCAGATAGATTTGAATACCCACGAAATCAATTTCGAGAGAAACAACTATTTTTAATTTTCCATTAGATATTTCAATTATTTTATTTGCTTCTCTTGCCTGTCAGTATGTGGTGTGAGTGAATTTGCGTTGGGCATGCCCATCAAGGCCACTGATGAATAGTTGAATTAGATTTTTTTTTTTGTAAAAAAAAATATTTAAAAAGATGGGAATATTTTCAAAAAATCTTTAGTGTGAGACTATAGAGCTAGAATTCACATGACTTGGATCCATTGAAAAGACACCTTTATTTCCTCCAGTCTATTATGTATAATGAGTAATGAAGTATCCATGACAGACAAACCGCCACAAATAATGGCATCATTAGTGTTGTGTTGTGTTGATGTTGTGTGTGGTGTTGGTGTTGTGTGTGTGTGTGTGTGTGTGTTTGTGTGTGTGTGTGGTGTGTTGTGGTGTGTGTGTGTGTTAAATGTGGTTTGTTAGTGGGGGGACATATGTTTCGCTGAATTTGTACCTTCTAACTTGAGTAAATAGTCATAATGGGTGTATAATGTGTAACGGTAATAACATACTGTAAGTGCCCAGACAGGATAAATTCCAACAATAAAGTTCGTCATAATACCGGTTTAAAATTCATTGAAAACTCGAATAAAGAGAAACGTGATCGTTTTTAAAATATGGAAGAATTTTTTATTTTTAAATACAGATACATTTAAAGTTCTAAGAATAGCAAATGTTCTAGCTATATCCTATATTGTGAGTGTTCATGATGCGCGCTGTGTTGGAGGGAGGAATAGAGCAACAGACAGATAGATAGATGTAGGCTAAAACTCGCAGCATAGTAGCATGCGCCCCTGTTWTCCACGCCCGCCCCCACGTGCCAATTATCTTCCCAAAACTCGCTGAGAGGCGACAGAAGCACCTGACAGATGTTGACCGTTTAAAGCCGCGCATTCTCGCGAGTTCAAGAGACACTCCACGTGCACTTTAGGGACGGGATGAAACGGAGAGATGGCACTTTAGCAGCATCGGATGAAGGTTTTGGAACAAGCTCTTGTCAATGGTTAAATACTGACAGAAGACGAAAAGCATTCAGAAATATGATGAGGATTTTTCCTACTCAGTCTAATTCCAAATGTTGATGCCAAAGACATTTCCTTTTTTAAAACAGACTTTGGTTTTGGAGAAATTCTTGGGAAATACTTTGAAACTGATTTACCAAATTTATGTGTTTTCAGCCCGAATAGGAACACAGACATTAATTAGCATGACCTTTTCATTTGCATTTGAATCGATAAAAAGCACCGAAATCATTAATTTAATCATTATTCAAAAGTGTTCGTAGGCCATAGTAATATGATAACAATAGCGTAATAATAATAGCCCATTAATAACATAATAATCATAATCATAATAATAATCATTGGGTATAAAATGCATCTGTATTTTGTATGCTTTATTTTAGTTTTTTGATCGCCTGTTCAATGTTTACAGTAACAATAGCAGGAAATGAAGCCTGGCGGCATGAAGCCTAGCGGTTAAGCGCGTTGGACCAGTAACCAAAAGGTCGCTGGTTCGAATCCCAGAGCGATTAGGTGAAAAATCACTAAACGTGCCCTTGAGCAAGGTACTTAACCCTAATTGCTCTGGATAAGAGCGTCTGCTAAATTACTGTAAGGTAAATGATTCGTGTAAATATTATTTTAACTACGTCTATGATAGTGTATACTGACAGCAAGCATCATGTATGGAAGCAGGGTTGGGTAAAACACGTTTTCAATTCAGTCAGGTGAATTCAAATGTAATTCCTGATTCGACCTATTTATTGTCATTGGTAGACATGGAATTGACAGTGTCAAATTGCCATAGCYGTGGCAGTTGCAAGGAGGCCTGCCTATTCATTGCAACGTATATTTTACATCTCCTTAGATAACATGTAATTTACCCAAGCTTACAATGCTGGATGTCAGGTTGACACGGGGATGGATAAGCAAATAGTCAGCGAATCGCACCTGAAAAATTGTCACTTTGATAAATCATGAATTTCCTATGTAAACCTGAGCTACATCTAGAATGTAAATATGCAGATATTGCCACTATCAACTGCGTTACAGAATGCGTCAAATTACGAATAATGTTTTGGACGTATCAGCTTCATTATTTAAAGACTCTGGCACTGTGTTTCAAGGGCTTTAATATAAAAATTAGTAATTCGATTTGAGTTACTATTTCGTTATTTTCCATATAGGTATGTATCAGTGAATAAAAAATAAAACATTCATTACTCACTAAATAGCCTGCTTTTTGGTGTGTGTTTGTTGCAGGGCTATAAGTAGCCTGCGTGTGAGAGAGCACTGAGAGCGAGTGCAGTGTGGTAGCCTACTGTGTGCTTCAGTTCTGCGAGCGCTGTCTTTCAGCACCACGGCGCGCGTTCCTAGAATGTGCGCACCCGCCGAATTGAGTCTCCAGTAGACGGCGATCAAGCTCTGCCACTATAGAACCGAGCCTTTCTCCTGAAGATGTTCTTTCATACTCGGTGTCAATTGTGACCTTCTCTGTTTGGCAACGATAAATAAAACGTATTGATACAGCAAGTTATTGGCCAATAGGACCTATACTTGTTTTGCAATCATTCGCCCTTGTGAATTTGTGAATAATTTGTGAATAACCACTCAAGGCCTGGTTCGAAAAACCTATTTTAGATAATTAATTGTGCATTAATGTTTTACGTTGAATAGGTTATACAATTCACAAGCATATTTTTATGTAAAATATTAGACAACTGGTTGAGTTTCTTTCTGTCATTAATAAATGATTGATGTGGAATTGGTTTGTGGACTGCCAACCCTTGAATAGACTGTAGACAGACTTTGCTATGGGGCTATGGAAACACAAAAACAAATGAATAGCCTTAATGAAATTAGCTGAATTTGAATCGACATAATTCCACAATTACAATGTAAATTACAACGTACATTTACTTTTAATCCGCCCGTCTGCATATTTCAAGACATGTCATATGAGGACGCAGTGATATACCGGATGGGTTGGACAACACTCTTCTCGGTTAATTATCTTTTTTTTTTTTAAGTATACTAAAACTGTAAATAACCAATCCTCATCTTTAAGACAATGAAAAATTCATAATGCTTCACTATCTAAATATTTAAAGAGGCGTGGGCACGGAGAGAACAAAATGGTGCCATTTGAGGACATGTGGCGGAGAGTAGTGCAGGCACAGAAATAGGGTTGAGACAGGTGGGTCTGAGCAGGTGTGATGTCGATGATGTTGTTGTGTCTTTTGTATGTGCATGCTTTGTATTGTAAAAAAAAATAAAAAACGATTTAAAAAATCAATTAGCATAATAAAAATATCTCTGAAATGTAAAGTGATGGCGTAGTTTTAAGTCTTGTTTTGTTTATTGAAGCCATATGTTAGGTAAAACCATGAGGCAGGTCACTCAGAATTGCATGTTGCAATTTATCTGTATTTACCCTGCTTGGCCTATAAACGCCCAGAGATTGCAGGGGGAGAAATGTCTCCCACAGAATAGTACATCGAGGAGAAATACTATATTGCTTTCTCTCATCATGGGTAACTCCCATGTGGTTCTAGCACAATGTCAATTGTAGCAATCCCCCCTCCACCGCTTTTAGACAAAAGGGGTTTGGCTGGCACGTGCTCTGGGCGTCAGTCACCTGTTTCTTAGCAACCGGCACAACAGGAAAACACCTGTGGCTCCAAATAGGCTGTTATTGAGAATGGGACTAGGCCTATCCTTTCCCTTATTTGCAGATACCCCAAGCAAATTATCACAGAGAAATCCAAATGAAAGCACACTTAGATGAAGTGTTGATTTCTCCAAGTAGGGGTAGTGTTTTATTTTTTATCTTCTCGTGTTTTATTGTGCCTTTTTCTTGACCTGAGTTTTTATGGGCTATGGGAATTATCCTATTTCATTTCAATATTGTGCTGATTCCAAAATGATTAGAATTGCTTTAAAACAAACATCTTTCAATAGAACGAGTTCAAGATTATTTCCATGTCATGAMTATAGATAGACAGGCTACCAATTATAATTATGTAATCACCTGGCTATGAAATGCATATGTTGACCTAGCCTACATTCATTTTTGTATAACCAATCAATGTTAYTCTCGACATAAGCTTTGTTTTGGAAAGGGGGGGTCAACTGTAGACTGCGCGCATCTGTTTGGGGAAATGTTGGTCTGAATCTGTCCCTTTCGCTATGCATTATCATCACGGCCATAATCTTTGCAAAATAACCAAACTTGTCAAAGTAGGTTATTGTTATTTTACGTTCCCTTATGGGAGTTGGAGGTAACCCACTGCTTGCGGGTGAGTAGCTCTAGCCCTCCTATGTCACCTGACCGCGAGACTGCATGCAAATCACGCCTTTCCTAAAGCGCCATTGGCCACCACCACCTCATTTAGTCGCTGTCAACGCGCATCATATGGGTAAGCTCCGTAACTTTACTACTATAGGCACAGAAAGTAGCTCATATAGACGCTTTTCATCGAGCTGGRTGTGGAAAAAACAAGAGGAGAAAACAACTAATACAGAGAAGGAAGGAAAAGTTTATCGAAGTACCTTTTACTTTGGATTGTATTTGTTCGTTCCATTTTTTAAATATATTTTTCCGGGAGAGTTGATTTGCGCAAGTGACAGTGTGTGCCAGCAGTGTGGAGGTGCCGTGACTGAATGTTTCCGTGTATTGGTTGAAAAAGTTAACGCCAGGTGAATGTATAGTATGATGATGGAGACTGACCTACACTCCCCAGTGCCCCAAACGAACACGAATTCGGGGCACACGGGAGGATCAAACAATGGGAACAAAGTCAACCAAGACCGCGTAAAGAGACCGATGAATGCCTTCATGGTTTGGTCCCGGGGCCAGCGGCGAAAGATGGCTCAGGAGAACCCCAAAATGCACAACTCCGAGATCAGCAAGCGGCTCGGCGCGGAGTGGAAGGTGATGTCCGAGGCGGAGAAGAGACCCTTCATCGACGAGGCGAAGCGGCTACGAGCTATGCACATGAAGGAGCATCCGGATTATAAATATAGACCGAGACGGAAGACCAAGACACTGTTAAAAAAGGACAAATACTCTTTGGCCGGTGGGCTGCTCACCGGGACAGGGGGTGGGGGTGTCGGTCTAGGGATGAGCCCTGGGGTCGGCCAGAGGTTAGACAGTCCCGGGGGTCACGGTGGTGCGTCTGCTGCCAGCTACGCGCACATGAACGGCTGGGCGAACGGTGCGTACTCGGGGCAGGTGGCTGCAGCTGCKGCGGCCGCGGCCATGATGCAGGAGGCTCAGCTCGCCTACAGCCAGCACCCGGGCAGCGGGCACCACCACCACTCACACCACCAYCACCCGCACAACCCCCAGCCCATGCACCGCTACGACATGTCGGCCCTCCAGTACAGCCCCATCTCGAACTCTCAAAGCTACATGAGCGCCTCTCCGTCCGGCTACGGCGGGATCACCTACACGCAGCACCAGAGCTCTGGTGTCGCCTCGTCCGGGTCGATGGGCACGCTGGGCTCTCTGGTGAAATCGGAACMGAGTGTGAGCCCTCCCGTCTCTACTCACTCGCGCGCCCCGTGTCCCGGGGACTTGAGGGACATGATAAGCATGTATTTACCGACGGGGGAAGCTGCAGGTGACCCGTCCGTTCAAAGTAGACTTCACGCGCTGCCGCAGCACTACCAGAGCTCCACGACAGGGGTAAACGGAACTGTTCCATTGACACATATTTAGAAAGAGAGAGAGAAACATGACTGGGATAGCGCAACAAAATCACATAACCAAATATTTACCTCTTTTAGAATGTTGCTATCTCTTTGTACAGGCTATTGGTTATTGTACATTGAAGGCGAATATCTTAATTTAAAAAAACAATAAGAATACATTAGACAAAATGAACTTTTTCAGAGGGGTATTGTCTGTCGACGTTTATGAAACGCGAGTAGGCCTAATTGCGCATTGGGTTTACTTGCTATCTAACTGATGGGGATGCCAAGTTTTGAGACGATTTAGGTTGTGAAGTATTTACATTTTCTGTGGAAACATAACCGTTAATAAGGACATTTAAATGAGATAACCGTGTGATTAGAATGAATGTGGAAAATGTTTTTAAAAGTTTACAGGATTTCCATTCATTTCACGTTTTCTCTTGTTTGTAATCACGTGGGTTGCTGTATCTGAACCATTTGTTTTTGTTGTTGTAAAAAATAAATCATGTAAATTGTGAATAMATACTAGATGAGATTGATAAGCAACTGTAAATAATTTACTAAATGCAATTCTGCCAGGAAAGAAAATAATTTTGCGTTGTAGTATGAGTTAAATAAATTTCCCAGATGTTTCACTGGTTATGGAAAAACGTGTTAGTTTCGTTACTTTGGATTGTATAGGTTTTCTACTTGACACAGTTTGAGTTAACAATGTCAAGGCTAAATAAAATGTATATAATTGATGGCAGATTAACAAGTTATATAACAAAACATCTACGAGATGCTGGCTCTATTGGTTGTCTGTCTAAACCAAAATCGGGTTAAARCGTATAGTGACTGAAATCGAGGAGATTACAWATGGCAAATATGCGTAAATAAGGATGAATTAGTAATGTTGGACGTAATTACTTGTCACACAACGTTGACGGTTTGATGCTCGGTTTAAGCACGAGACAGGACATCAGACAGGGTTATAGGCCTATACATTCATTTATTTGGAAGTGCAGCAGCAATAGCTTTAATGATAATATCATGTATCATATCAGTATTCAGCATGTTTGGAATAAATATGCTCGGATATGTGATAACTGGTTTGGACCACTGAATCAAGATAGGCCCACTAGCGTTTTAATGCTCATAAATTGTTGATATATATACATATAATGTAGCATATCATTATTATTAGCATGTCATTACTAGCATTATGCTATTGTTATTAATATTACTGATTAATCAAATAGCTGTAAAATATATATATCAGATGCTCTTTGAATGTAATTTAATAATATATCATATATCTTTCGTTTTAGTACCTAAAGAAAAGGACGACGTTGTGGTAGTCGCGAGGAAGGGAACAAGACAGGCTCGAGTCACAACACCTGTTGACTTGGCTAATGTCTCGTGGGAGGAACTTCGTCTCGTTCGACTAATGTTTTGATTTTCTTTTTTGAACTGGCTTCTTTTGATTATCTGTCCGGTCACATCTTTTTTGACCAACAGGAAGACGCTCACGCCATCGGTCAACACTAGTTAGGCCTACTGATGACAGAATCACCCCTTTTAAAATAAGTTATWTGACTGTCTGTTTTTGCTCTTCTAATATCCCATATAATTTGCCTAATAATGTAAACTTAATTGTGGACCAATTGTGATGATTTGACATGTGCGTTCTGGCTATTTGTTGATCATGCAATATAACTATGAATCATTTTTTTCACATTCCCTTTTTCATGTTTGTCATTATACTCATAAATTAACTCACAATATTTCAGTCATTTCCACATCTCGTAATGTGCGTAAAGATTTTTTTTTTCATGAACATAATTATCATTTTCAAGAAAGTACAAAAATACGTGTATTGGTCTAAAATAATCTYATAAACTATAATATTCAAATGAGGGAATAAACGAAATGAGGGAATAATCTCTGCTCTCATTTTATTTCATTAATTTACATTGAACTTTCAGAAAGCGTTGTTATTCAAACTTTTCCATCACTTGTTGCAATTTTGATGTAGATRACAGACACAAACTGGAAGAATCAGTGCGCCAAGATGGAGAAACATAGGCCCAATATCATGAACTAATGGTGCAATCTGCAATGGCATTCTTTTTACTTGTTGTTTGTAGAGAATTTTCAAAYTTGCGTCATATTGACCTTTGATACTCGTGTACCCCATGATTTTTGTTCGCGGTCCAATAAAGTAAATTCATTGAAAAGTGGGAGGATTACAAAGATGCTTATTTTGTCAAGGATGCTTTCTTTAGAGACGGGGATCTTGGACGCAAGGATCCCAAACTAATCCAAATTCAATTAAATGTGAATGGATGCAGATACAAAGAATACACAATTATTCATTGGTCATTTAATTAACATTCTCAATTTATCCTTGCTCACTGCTTCAGGGTATATACCAGAGTCGCTGTAAAGGCGCACGTGGAAAAAATCCTTTTCAGCTTCAGCTAAATCTGTCTGGAGACCTGGTGTGCCATTGACATATCTTGGCCTATAGGCCTACCTCGGCAATGAAGTGTGAAGTTTTAAGGGGATAGACATAACAAGTTAACAATCGATTAGAGCGGAGTAACTGATCAATAATCGGTGTGTATATCTTCATTTACTCCGTGCGTACTCATTTTATTTAATTTTGCAAACACATGACTGAAGTTGATGACTGAATCAGTCAAGTCAAGACACCATCGCACAGTGCCTGTCTGGTTGTCATGGGGGATTAGTGTTACTGAGCGGAGTAGTGGAGAGTGTTTTGTGTAAGGTAGACAAGGATTAGACGATCAGAAGAACTAACCCCGGGGTCAGAGGCAAGTAAAAGACTCTCACAATTGTGCACCGGAAGTCCGGAACCATGACGTCAGTCCGGTTCCCCAAGCTTCGCCAGCCATGAAGCAAGTCGCACAGGTCCTAAACAAAATATAATATAGAAATGTGGGCAAGTTATCAAMGAAARTATTTCAGATCGCCTTTTATCGTTTCTAYCATCGTCTCTGGACCTTCACGCTTCAGTCCATCYGCGTCAGTGCTCTATAGGCTAATAACAGGYCAATAGCCAGGCATATAACCGTAACATYTGGCCTTTGCCTTACGGTCAATACCGAGCTGTTCATTCACAATTATGGCTGAGAGTTGKAAAATCTAWAAGTGTCTATAAACYTTTTTAGTGTATCCTACATCCCASTTCTTATACAGTKATATTTTAGRTTGGATTCCTATATATGGTGTACAAACTGGATTGTTACTCTGACAAAACATACTTAAACCAGCCCTAGTCTAAATTCAAATAATAGTCTATAGGCCACTGTTCTATTMAATTACCATAGGTCATCAAACTATTCATCCTCAACATTTGTACTCCTCTTGTCTARGAGTTGTTCTCTGGAATCCAATCTTTAACGTAATAGAGGTAAAATGCGTTTSTAAAAGCATCATCAGATAGAAATGACATGTATCGATTTAAATGTTGTTCTAACCTACCCYACTACACACAATGGAATCCCCACTACATTTGATTTGAGTCTTATCGTGTATCTAAAGTAGAGACGCACAAAGACTGGAGCAAGTCCATGGACCGTTTCCAAATCCAAAAAATAAACGTTCTGCAAAATTTCACCCACAATAATTACCCCATTCTTTGTGAAAAGTGTGTGTGTGAGAGAGAGAGAGAGAGAGAGAGAGAGAGAGAGAGAGAGAGAGACAACGGAGGCCCCTGACCATTAAATCTCCCCACCACGCGGCATTCTTATCTTGTAGACACCGATACATTCAGCACCAGGAAGCCTCCAACGCGCGTTAGTATTTGCCATCCAGTAAACCCCCGATCTCTTGCAATCGGTGGTCCTAAATGTGGATAATTAGCATCACTTATACGCCTCCGCATATTTTCTTTTCGCTCTAAAAACCTCTTCGCTGCCATTGGTTGCCTTTCTGTCACAGGAGATTATGGAGACAGATTGCAAAAACGAATGTGCTGAAACCAGATTAGCACGGAATAGAAATAGCAACCGGGCCAATAAATTCCTCGCGAGGGCCTTATCGTGCAATTACACGTTGACATGTTTAACAATTTTTCAGCCTCTTAATCCTCCGCCCCTTCCAAGAGTTGACGTTTTGTGCCGTGTGTGTATGTGTGTGTGTGTGTGTGTGTGTGTTCGTGTGTGCGCGCGCGATGTTTTTCCACCCTAAATAGAATCCTCTAAATGTGAAATAAAACTGATAAAGACTTGGGAAACATTTGATAACAACATTTAGGTAGTTTGGATACAGACCAGTTTAGATAATACATATCACTGATTTGAACGCTATTCACTTAATGGGCGCATTCCAAAATAATCTGGGCCAATAGAGCACATGAGACCCAACAAGACGCTTGGTAATGGGCATGAATATTGGACATCAACTCGGGTTTGCATATTGTCAGTTGACAATCTATTAGATTTCAATATATAATATCACTAAAGCCCGAACATAAAGCTTCGGTCAATATTAATTCTTCATCGTCGGCTTGACTGACTGATATAGCCAGATACCATTATTCAAGCAACACTGACAGACAAAAGTTAAAAGAAGTATTTTAATGCGAAGATTTTATGGGAACATTTTTGGATGGCTCTATGTAATGTTAGTGATTTTTTTGGTTTTATAGTTGGCCCGCCGTCTGCAGCGGGTCTTCCGCTCTTGTGAAGCCTGGGTAGAGGTGATTGTGAGCAGCTCTGCTGGAATTTGGCTGGGCCTGGTCTTGGAGCGATGCCCCATGCTGATTCCCATGCATTGAACGGGGCCCTGTGTGTTTGTGTGTGTGTGTGTGTGTGTGTGTGTGTGTGTGTGTGTGTGTGTGTGTGTGTGTGTGTGTGTGTGTGTGTGTGTGTGTGTGTGTGTGTGTGTGTGTGTGTGTGTGTGTGTGTGTGTGTGTGTGTGTGTGTGTGTGTGTGTGTGTGTGTGTGTGTGTGTGTGTGTGTGTGTGTGCTGTGTGTGTGTGTGTGTGTGTGTGTGTGTGTGTGTGTGTGTGTGTGTGTGTGTGTGTGTGTGTGTGTGTGTGGTGCTTGCGGTTGGAAAGTTTCACTCAGTCAACCGTGCTCTCATTGGCTTCACAAAGCAGATTACAGGCCTCAGCGAATTCCTGAAGGCAGCGAGATGCGACGCAGGTGCAAGGGAGACCAGGAACCCCTCATTGGCATAGCGGGGCAACCATTGGGGACAATCCACGGGACCACACAAAAACCCTCACACTCTGTCCGAGCACAGCCGAGGGCTTGAAATGCAATGCATGGAAAGAAACTAGAGAAAGATGGCATCACTTTGAGTATTCAGGAAAAAAACGTTAGTTACAGTTTGAAATTGATTATTTTTTATAGATGTGTCATCTTTCTTGCTTTTATTTTGATGTTAGGCTACATCTCTTCCCTCACCTGAACTGACTCATGAAATAATACTTTCGATAATTATATATTTCTGATAGGCATGTACTAAAGTTCATCACGTTGACAATAGGTGTATACATGTCCTGCAATTTCACTAAGCTATTTGCAAATTCCAAAATCATTATTTTACACAAAACTTGACAATTTATGACTAGGTTCTAGTTTCATTCCAATAGTGTTTTTTGGAAATTGTGAATGTCAATGAAAGCACATTACCATTCATAACCTTTAAATKATTTAAATCTCTTTCTTTCTTTCTCTTTACTTTCCCCCACAAAAAGCTCCAACGCAGTCAGCCTGTGACGGAAAGCAAAGAGCGCTAGACCTATGCCATCATGACTTTATATTCAATTAGAACAATYTCTAACTATCAATTACCGACGAAAGCCACAAAATCCCCCGGGGACCGGTAATCACCGTGACCGGTCTCAGTCCGTCCTCGGAGCCATTGAACAGTGCGGCAGGGGGACTGGGCATAATTAGGATTCTYAGCGCGTAGCCCTCCCTGGTGGAAGAATGACTGACTGTTGCCTTCTATTTGATTTTACAAGAGGCCTCTYTCTAAATGATCAAGCTATTATAGGCCTACCACGATTTCATGGCTAATATTTCTGAAATTGTCTTTTAAAATGTCGTGTTTATTGTCGTTGTCTCTCTCTCTCTTCTGCATTTGAATTACACCTACAGTTCAGAAAAGTTCGTTTTCTGTCATTCCACAATTACCGTGGATGTGATTGAAGTGACGCATGTAGAAACACGCTGCTGCATTAGCCTCTGTTGCATTATAAGCCTTTATGGAGTCAGTAACGGTTTAAAATCAGAGGTAAGGGAGAACTCCCCAGTCTAACAATCTGAAGTGTCCGGATCAAGTCTAGGAGGGGGGGTTCTAGGAGTGTTTGAAAACGCCCCAATAGGACTCCATGGAAGCGGCGGCATTTGTGAGTTTTCCCCCCTCTAAATTTCAATGTTCATTCCGCTAAGGGAATCTGCCGAGTCCATCACCTGAGCTCCGAGCCCCAGTCACCCAGCTCAACCCCCGCCATCCTCGGGTGATTAGCGGACAAAAGAGGTTCCCCTGGACCGGTTATGGTAGTCAATCAAGCAGAACGGGCTATGCAAATGTCTAAGAAAGGCGAGAAGATGGCGAACAGTGCTCCCAATTGTTCGGCACATTTCACAGCACCACGCAGCTGCACCTCTGCGGTTGTCCGGGATTTAAGTGTTCCTACTAGGATACCCCCTCCATCCTCCCCAGTCCCCACCCCAGATTGGAAGAAAKAATGAAACTAAAGAATTAAACTATTAAACGTTTGATACAAAAATGTATTTCTATTATAGGACCTATTTATCAAAATAACTACAATCAGGCTGTATAACACGTTAATGTTACTTATTAGTACTTACAAATAAATAAATAAYGGACAATGTTCTCTATTGTTGCCTGCGTTTCAATAAACAATATGTTTAGGCCTACATGTAATTTCCCATTCTTCAAGCACAACAACTACATGTTTCCAGCATGCAGCACAGAAAACAAGGGGAATGTTAAGGTAGCCTAATGACCACTTAGGTGCTGTTCTATACAATTGCCACTAAGTAGATACTGTTCTCTCAGTTCATATCACTCCAGGTGTAAATACCCCCTTTACACCAAGCTGGGAGACCCACAGCCAGCAGGGAAAGCTCATAGAAGTAATTATATTTCTGTCTAACCTTACATGGCGCTGTCCAGGTGCTGAAATTCCATATAGGCAGAGATCCCTGCAGATGCATTGTTTTAAGCCCTTACCTTAAACAGCATACAGTGGGTGACTGACGATGACATTTTCCAATTCTGATTCTGATTTTAATTCTGTGAACTAAGAGCTTTTGTGTTATTATTTCTTTATGGAAAGGCAAACCTTCGCATCGAAAAGTAAATTATGATAAGAAATGTATGAATCTGTCAAATAAAATAATGATACAAAAAGGTGTAGGAGTGGAAGATTGAAACATTCAATGTGGAGTTCATTCAAATCTAACCAACTGCTGCTCCAAGTGCCTATAAGCCAGGCCCAGCCAGCATGAGGCTCTCTGAGAAGTTGATCCACTTTTCAAAAACTATACCTGACCAAAAAAGTAGAGCATTTATCCCAACRTGAACACAACTTTGACTCACTCAGTAATCACTAATCACCCGGTCATAGGTGCTAGTGAGATGACTCTTTCTCTTTCCCTCTGCCAGCCGGCGGGAGCTATAGAGCTGGAGCTGGAGCTGGGTAATTTGCAGATAGCAGGTGGGTCAAACTTCACACATTTCCCTCCACGTCTTGGCCTTTTTTCTGCCATTCCCCTGTCGAGCTCCAAAAAATAAACGGCTGCAAATTAGCGTCAATTATGACGCTGGCTGTGTAATTTAGTTGGCGTTTTGACACGGAAAGCCGGCAGATGTGGGGAAGTCAGAGAGAGCTGGTTCCCCTGGGGCCTTAATTAAATCATACTAATCCACTGACCTGAGGGTTAAGGCACAGGGCAGAACTGCCTTAGTCTGCTGGAGACACTGGGAGAGGACAGGGTGAGAGAATGAGAAGGTGGTGGGAGGTGATGTTACGTGGTGTGTGCGGTCTGGGTGTGTGAGAGAGAGTATGTAAGTTTATTTGCCTGTGTCTGAGCTTGTACAGTGCCTTCGGAAAGTATCAGACCCCTTGACTTTTTCCACATTTTGTTACGTTACAGGCTTATTCTAAAATTGATTACATTGTTTATTTTCCTCATCAATCTAACACATAATGACAAAGCATAAACAGTTTATAGAAATTTTGGCTGATTTATAAAAAATATTATATAAAAAAATACAATTTACGTATTATTCAGACCCTTTACTCAGTACTTTGTTGAAGCACCTTTGGCAGCATTACAGACATCGAGTCTTTCTTGGGTATGGTGCTACAAGCTTGGCACACCGTATTTGGGGAGTGTCTTCCATTCTTCTCTGCAGATCCTCTCAAGCTCTGTTAGGTTGGATGGGGAGTGTTGCTGCACAGCTATTTTCAGGTCTCTCCAGAGATGTTCGATCGGGTTCAAGGCCAGGCTCTGGCTGGGCCACTCAAGGTTCATCAACATTCAGAGACTTGTCCCGAAGCCACTTCTATGTTGTCTTGGCTGTGTGCTAAGGTTGTTGTCCTTTTGGAAGGTGAACCTTCGCCCCAGTCTGAGTGTTCTGGAGCTGGTTTTCATCAAGGATCTCGCTGTATTTGCTCCGTTCATCTTCCCCTCGATCCTGACTAGTCTCCCAGTCCTGCCGCTGAGAACATCTCACAGCATGATGATGCCACCACCATGCATCACGTAAGATGGTCCAGTTTCCTCCAGACGTGACGCTTGGCATTCAGGCCAAAGAGTTCAATCTTGGTTTCATCAGACCAGAGAATCTTGTTTCTCATGATCTGAGAGTCTTTAGTGCCTTTTGGAAAACTCCAAGCGGGCTGTCATGTGCCTTTTCTGAGGAGTGGCTTCTGTCTGGCACTCTACCATAAAGTCCTGATTGGTGGAGTGCTGCAGAGATGGTTGTCCTTCTGGAAGGTTCTCCCATCTCTACAGAGACTCCAGAGCTCTGTCAGAGTGACACCTCCCTGACCAAGGCCCTTCTCCCATGATTGCTCAGTTTGGCCGGGCGGCCAGCTCTAGGAAGTGTCTTGGTGGTTCCAAACTTCTTCCATTTAAGAATGATGGCGGCCACTGTGTTCTTGGAGACCTTCAATGCTGCAGAAATTTGTTTGGTACCTTCCCAGATCTATGCCTCGACACAACTGTCTCAGAAATCTACAGACAATTCTTCGACCTCATGGCTTGGTTTTTGCTCTGACATGCGCTGTCAACTGTGGGACTTTAATGATATGTGTGTGCTTTCAAATCATGTCAATCAATGAATTTACCAAGTGGCTCAATCAAGTTGTAGAAACATCTCAAGGATGATCAATGGAAACAGGATGCACCTGAGCTCAATTTTGAGTCTCATAGCAAAAGGTCTGAATACTTATGTAAATAAAGTATTTACGTTTTTATTTTTAATACATTTGCAAACATTTCTAAAAACTGTTTTCGCTTTGTCATTATGGGGTATTGTGTACAGATTGCTGAGGAGTTTTTTTTATTTAATCCATTTTAGAACAAGGCTGTAACATAACAAAATGTGGAAAAAGTCAAGGGGTTTGAATAATTTCCAGAGGCATTGTAAGTGTATTTGTCTGTCTGGTGCGAACCTGTGAGTGTATTTGCCTCTGTGTGGATGTGAACCTGTGAGTGTATTTGCCTGTGTGTGTGAACCTGTGAGTGTATTTGCCTGTGTGTGTGTAACCTGTGAGTGTATTTGCCTGTGTGGTGTTGCAACCTGTGAGTGTATTTGCCTGTGTGTGTGAACCTGTGAGTGTATTTGCCTGTGTGTGTGAACCTGTGAGTGTATTTGCCTGTGTGTGAGCCTGTAAGTGTTTGTATTAGCCTGTGTGTACCCTTACATATGTTTATGTATGTGCCTACCGTGTGTTGGTGTTTGTGTGTTGAGACTGAGGCAATATGCAAATCTCAGGGAGGGGATTTGCCTAACCAGAGAGCCATGCTTGTTAGTGATACCCTGGCTAAAGATTTTCACAAACACCCACCTCCTTGATCCACTTTCATAGTTATTATTACACTGTCCGCACAGCGCAGAGGGAATCTTTACTGGCACCGCTACACCGTGGATCCATCCGGGATTAAACATGTTGGTGGGAACAGTCAGGAGGTATTTACGTTTTCTCATTATAGCTTTATAATCTGACTCCTCGCTGTATAAACAACACACACATAGGCTTAGTCAGYYCAGGCAGTACCCCGATACTGTTTTACATCCTCTTCCTCTTCCATCTAGCTCATTTCTGACTTGGAGAGGATCCAATGGGATTTTACTATTCATTCTGGATTTCTTCTTGTACGGACATAACTATAGAACAATATATTTTAGCGCAAATCGTGGGTAAAAAGGAAATCACAAATGAATGTAATATGCGATGTGTGAGTTTGTACCCACTCCGCTGTTCAGAACTAAACAAATGACTGATCTTGAAATGTTGCTATTATGGAAGATGTGTGATCATGTTACTGCAGTCAGCAGCTACAGTAACTTGTTGTGAGTGGGACAATGTTTTAAATGCCCTAAACTCATGTTTTATAAGCCCATATAATAGAGAGTAAAGGAATCTGTTATATTTGTCTTATTCAGTATAGTGTTTATCCAAATACAAACTGATAAATTAAACTGAATAACTAAATGAAATAAATTTATTAATTTTGATTGCGTATATTAAATCATCGTGTGATCGTGTGTGTGTGTGTGGGGGGGGGGGGGGTTGTTGGGGAATAGCCATCCAGTGTATCAGCATATGCAGAGAATGTACGTACCACAGCAAAAGGCTGTCTGGACCTCTTTAAAGTCACTATCACATCATTAGGATCTTTTTTGTTTACAAAGCCCTGCTCCACAAGCTTCCAACTTACCTAATTTCACTCTTAAGATTTAAAATGACAAGTTATCAAAGCGGTTCACAGGGTTGGTTTACTCTGGAGACTCTTTTGGTGTGTAGAGAGTTAGGTAAATCAGCCTTTAACTTCCTTGCACTGTATGTTTGGATTAATCTCCAAAAGACGTTTTGATTGGATGCTTTGATGTTGCTAGGGAAATTCAGACAGCTGACAGAGGATTTTTATAATGCTGAATGTGTTTTGTTTAAATTACTGTGTTTTGTATCTTAATGTGTATTTAATGTGTTTATTGTGTGTATTTATGTATCTACTGTATAGTTGCCTATTGATGTGTTCATTTTTATATTGTGCAGAGCTTATTTGCAAAAGAGACTTTAGTCTCAATATGAGTCCCCTGTTGAAATAAAGGTCAATAAAATACACATTGACACTGGAATTGCCACAATTGATCCACATTCTAGTAAGCAAAACAACACTATAGCCAGCAAACCAAATCCAAGGTGAGTCTATGGTGAGAGATTCAAAGGGACATACACAACAAGGCTACCCATCCCTGTAGCTGTGGGGAGTTATCACACAACAGCAGAGTGTTCAGAATGCCT
>NW_019943418.1:0-4471 GCF_002910315.2 Salvelinus sp. IW2-2015 | reverse complement strand
CCTATCCTACCGGCCGTACGTGGTTGTGTGTTCTGTAACGTTCAATGTGGCCGGGATGCGAAAATATCGACAAAAACGCTGCACGGAAACCACCATAACAGACATTGAAAAAAAGCATATTGCTTGAAAGGAAGTAGGGAAGGAGGCTTCGGGAGGAGGCATTTGAGTGTCATTTTTTGACCTCCCTGAGGGAAAGTGGCTGAAACTCCAACCTCTCGATCGCTACAGTCCTATTCTCCTGTACCAATTTTAGCGGGGCCCCCTGCGTCCCTGCCTAGCCTCTAACACAGAGCCAGGGACAATAGGCCCCACTGTGCTGGTCTGCCTGGCTCTCAGCTGCCAGGAGAAGTGCATGCTGGAGCCACAGGGACGCATTATGGACATATTATTCTGCCCCACGTCTACCAGGCCTGCCCAGTGGCCCCTCATGGCCTCCAACGGCCCTCCAGCCACACTAAGTGCAGAAGGGAATTAAGTGACATTTTCTCCGAAGTTGTGACCTTTGTTTTTGCATTGACTCGAGCGACCTTAAAAACACACAGGCACACACCTACATTTACAAAGTACACACACTCTCTTCCACGCTATACACACACATTCTGAGAAGTATACTAGAACAGGAGAAAAAACGAAATATCTGAAGTGCTTATGGTTCTCTCTGTTACACTACACAACACACACACACACACACACACACACACACACACACACACACACACACACCACACACACACACACACACACACACACACACACACACACACACACACACACACAACCACACACACACACACTTACCACTGACCAATCCAGCACTGTTGACAAATGAATAAGGGGTGTATCTGCAGCTGCTGCACAGAGAGATGAAGTTAATGAACACAGCTTAGTTATTCTTTGTCTTCTGTTCTGGCTTTCGTGCACCAATGAGATCCCAACTCCTCCACTCAGCACCGCTTTGCTTCCGCTGCTGCAGCCCAGATTCTGTGCCTCTCCCTGGGCTTGGCTCCCATCCATCTGGGGGATACTGGAAGCTGTCAGGCTGTGAAACAATTTCCACAGGAGCCTTCCTTCCTTCACTGGGGTGGAGGAGACAATGTTCCTCTTAGTGTGRGATACAGTCACTTCCGTCACAGTTCAACAACCAACACATTCTGGATATTTGGAGGTGGGGGGGGGCGTCAGATCTGAGCATACCCAGAGTTTGTGAAAATTGGTAGAATATTCTCTGAGTTGTTTCATCTGCTTTTATCGTAGAGCTCAGAATGGTCGTATAGAGAACATCCAGAACATTCTGTAAACTATAACAAAGTGGCCTGATGAAGAAGACTGATTTGTAGTGATAGTCTGTTAGACAACGTTTTGACACCGTCAGAATGTCACCTTAAAAGTCTGTTGTGACCAGACTGAGAGCCAGTCTGTGTGGTAGGATTCAGACCTTCAAAGGGCGTCTATTACCTCTGTCCATCTGGCTACTACTTGGCTAGGGTACACAGCTGTGTCCAGGGAATCCTCATCGTCTCCAGGTGGATTCAAAGGATCAAATAAATGACATATATGRTATTCTTTCATTTCACCCCAATGTCTCTTTCCCTAAGATTGCCTTCCGATCAATCTGTCCCTCACAGACAGACAGACAGCCAGACAGCCAGCCAGCCAGACAGACAGAAGACTCACAGACAAGTCAGCCAAGACAAGACAAGACCTGATTCACACAGACTCGCTCTTTACAGCTATAAAAACTCCTCCAAACTAGAGAGCAACTCATGTACTCTTCATCGCAGGCTAAACGAGCATCATTATCATAGGGACCGTCTTCTCTTCTCTCCGCAATTGATAGATCAGCAATCAGCCCCTGAACAGTCGGCTCCCCTCTGGCTCCGAATCATTTGTACCTTTTAACCTCGGAGGCAGAGCAGCCCAGCTTTTAGTTTTGACAGGCAGTAAGAGCCAGGAGAGTCTGTGTAATGGGATGCTCACAGCAGGGTGGATCTGCCTGAGTCTGCCTGACTGTAGGCAGGGGAACAGGGGAGAGGAAGAGAGGACAGGAGAGAGGGTAGGAGAGAGGGAGAAAGGGAGAGAGGGATAGAGGCCCTGGCTGGCATAATGTCATGTACTGCCGGAGAATATGGATCAGAGGGAAGATGATAGAGTGGATAGGTCGAGAGCTTAAAACTGGCTCCTGTGGATGGTGAATAGAAGGGCTAGATGAGATGGAGGGAGGGAAGAGGGAGAGAGCGAGATAGAGTGAGGCTGTCTCACCTCAACTCAACTCTGTGGGGCCTCCAAGCCCAGAGATGACACGGCTCTTTTGTAGTTGAAAATAAAAAGTGAGAGTGTATGCTAACCTGTCTTTCTTTTATCCTTCCTTTCTTCCTGAAGGAAAGGAGACGAGCAGAGGGATCCGTTTCATACTATTGAGATGAACCGTGGGTAGAGAGAAAGCACTGTAACAGTTCCCATGTGCTGTGATGTAACACTATCCACTCTTGAGTGAAGAACCCATGAAATGTACCTAAGGAGAACCACGACACAGGATGTCACCTAAAGTATTGAAACAGGGCAGGGAGTTGGAGACAGTACAGATATGGAAACGTATAGATCACCCAACGTCAAGACTGATGTGTTACTCCACAATTGGCATCTTCATGGTGCAGTGACTCTGACTGGGTAAACTCCCAGCCCCCGGCTTCTCTCTCTCTACACAACACTGGATCTGAGAAAAAGAKAAATATCTTTGTTTTGAATCTGATGATAACTGTTTATTTTCCAAGCTGTCGAGAAAAAGTCTCCCTCCTGAGTTCCTCTTGTTTTTTTTTAGATGCAATAAAACAACGCCTCACTTTCCTCTCATCGCGTTGCCACTAACACACAGCCTGACATTAATGTGTGTGTACGCTGGTGATAAAACAACGCCTCACTTTCCTCTCATCACAGTGCCACTAACACACAGCCTGACACTAATGTATGTTGGTGATAAAACATCAAGCCTCCCGGTACTCCCCTGTGACTTCCTGACTAACACAGACAGCCAGAAGAGTCACATTCCACACAACGCTATGAATAAAATCATTTATTCTGCTTCTGTTTATCTTGTTTTGTTCTACTGCGCTATTTTGTATTTTTCTACTCCCAATGTGACTTCCTAAGAAGATTAAAGAAAGTTAATTTAGTACATTTACCTTCTAGATATAAATTAGGACCACAGGAGGTTGGCGGTTCCTTAATTGGGTAGGAAGAGCTCGTGGTAATGACTGGAGTGGAATCAGTGGAATGGTATCATATACATCAAACATATATGTGTTTGATGTCATTCCTTTTGCTCCGTTCCGGACATTATTATGAGCCGTCCTCCCCTCAACAGCCTCCTGTGATTAAGACCTAAAAGGTACTGGAGACCATACATCCATTCTTTTCCTGAAAACAAAAGGTTGGACCAACCGACAAAGAGGACTTAGGGACTACTTGGACCTGCAGTAGGCCTAGGTCCTACATCAATACATCAACACAAAGGAGTGGTCATTACATTAACTTTGATCAGGGCCACTTCCTAATTAGTGATAAATAAGACCTATGTGTATGTACGTTAAGWACCCATACAGCCTTCTAATCAARCGCTCCCAGTTGACGGTGTTATTGTTCGATGGTAGGACCGCCGCTTGGCTTTACTGGGATCTGTTGTTCCACCGCGACTAATTGCCTGATCGACGGCTCAGATAAACTCACGTTATCGGGACGTCGGGGGTGGTTAACTACAGCCCACTCCATCTAATGAGCTAGAGGCCAGGTTGTAAAGAGAGAGTGAAGAAAGGGGTTTTATCCTCCTAGACTTTATTTAGTGTGGTTATCAATTCTAATACTTATAAAGGGACAAAGACCTCCTCACCAATGTTTAGCTGACCTTTTAATGTTCGGTTATATCGCAGTTTAATTCACTTGGATTTGTTGATTTAGTCACTGTTCAACTACAGTATTTATTTGTGTGATAAACTTCATATAAAACATTGTGTTGTTTCCGGTGGGTTGTTTAATCTGAGGTTTACCTGCCTGACTTGCATGACATTTGATGGTGATTGGCCTCACCTGTCCAGGTATCCCAGAGTTCCTGCTGTGGCCCTGGGACCGGGGCCAAGGCCTGTCAATCAGCTGTAAGTCAATCCCGTGGGCTCGGGCTGGGCGGGGGATCGTGTTCAAGCTGGTGGGGATCTGCGCGGGGATCGGCGTGGCACCAAACCGCCGACACTATTTACAAGGCCAAACTTCAACAGGCTCATATTCACCGTGCTGCCGATGGGACTAGATAAAGCTGTTCTCCCTCCCAGCAGCCCAGCAGGTCAGCACTGAGACACACAGCCCCGCCGGAGAAACTGACCCTCTTAGCTCCTGTTGCTCAACAATATACTCTATACCTCACTCAGTGTTTTTCTCTCTCTCACTCACACACCCTGCTTCTCACTGTATCCTCTCTGTGTGT
>NW_019943417.1:100494-136594 GCF_002910315.2 Salvelinus sp. IW2-2015 | reverse complement strand
CTCTCTCTCTCTCTCTCTCTCTCTCTCTCTCTCTCTCTCTTTCATCACAGTCCTCTGGCCGTTGCCCAATATTTATAATAGAATAGACAGAGGGCAAAGAGAATGGACTGCCAGGAGGAATCACACACTGCTGACTCCTCTCAGAAACACTAAGTGACTGGGGACTAGAGGTGTGTGTGCGTGTGTGCATGTGCGCGCACACACACACACACCGTGTTAACCAGATTACAGTGCGTGACACACCTCTCTGTACAAAGACGGTTTTATTTACTCAATGTGTTCTCATCCTGTTTCCCTGCTGGCCGCAGGCAGCCCCAAACAATCATACATATTCTCCCAGGATCAAAAGAGAGAAGAAGTTTCTCTCTCAATGACATACACAAAGACACACACACATACTGTACACACACACACGCCTTTTCCCCTCTCCTTTCAAACTCTCTCAACAAGCTGATAAGATTATAACTTTTTTACATATGACAGATTTCTCGTCATGTCTGTCTGTGAGGATTGTTTTCTTCTGTGATTAATAATTGGCTGTTGCCCAGGTTGCAAAATATCATGGGCATTACTATCTGGCATTAATACTTTCAGTCATCACAGTTCTACTTATAGCATTAGTGAATTACAGTTGGTATATCATATACACATGCTAACATGCTAATTTATGAACTGTATATCTGAATATTGCAACTATCTTACTAAATCATACAGTGTAAGCAGTACAGTAGAATGGATGTGCCATATGATCCAAGATTCATGAATGCAATTATGGGCTGAGCTAGTTCATGCAGTCAATCAGACTTAAACTTCCGAAGTTAACATTTAACTCATGCTGCAGAGCCATTAGATCAGAAGGGCCATAATTCGAATGTGAAAAAATTATACTTTTCTGTGGTTTCAGTATGTCTACTGCAAAAGTATATTTTCTTTTGCTGTGTGCGAGAGAGGAGTTGTTTTATGACTGGCGTTGTGCCCCTATATTAATGGATAAAAGCCCCCCGTCTTTCTCTCTCTCTCCTCAGTGGGTAAGAGTGGCTCTGTGCATCTCTGTACAGTCAGGCTCTACCTATCTCTACAGGTTAATAAGTCCCCATCTCCAAAAATAGGGCTGCTGCCCTCCCCACGGTACAACACAAGACGACCACGCAACACAACACAACACAACACAACCACACGACACAACACAACACGACACAACACAACATGACGCATACAGAGCCACGGCAACCACATGGCACAACACGTCCATCGCAACACGACACAGACACAACCACAGTGCAACACAATACGGCACCGACACAAACACCACGCAACACAACACAACACAACACACATCCACACGGAGAGACGAGAACCGCAGACACAACACGACCACGGATATCTGCAACACAACGACAACACAACCACACGACACAAAACACAAATGACACAACACGACACAACACAACCACGCAACACAACACACCACGCAACACAACACGGCACAACACGGCACGCAACACAACACGGCACAACACAACCACACGACACAACACAAACCACGCAACACAACTTGACACAACACGACCCGCACCACAACATGACACAAACACACGACCACAACAACCAACACAATCACGCAACACGCATGGCACACAACACGGCCACGCAACACAGCACGACATGCAACACGACACAACACAGCACGGCAAAACACGACCACGCAGCACAACACAACCACACGACACAACACGACCACCAGACGACACAACACGACCACACGCCACAACACAACCACACGACACAACACGACCACGCAACACAACACAACCGCACGACACAACACGACACACGACACAACACGACCACAGACACACAACGACGACAGACACAAGAACAACCAACACGACCACACGACACAGACGAACACGACACAACACACCACACGACACAACACGCACCCAACAGAGCGACACACAACACGTACCACAGAACGCGCACAATACACGACAGCGACACACACAACACCACGCGCCAGCAGACACGACGACACCCGCGCCACCACACGACACACCACACGACACAACAACGACCACAACGACAACAACAACGAACCACACACACACAACACGACACGAACACAACACGACCACACGCACACACGACACACGACACAACACGACACAGCACCGCACAACACGACGGACACAACACGACAGAACACGACCACACACACGCACACAACACGACCACAACGACACAACACGACCACAACACACACACACGACCACAAAGCAGAACCACACGACAGCGCACACACACACACGACCACACGCACAACACGACCACGGACACGAACAACACGACCACACGACACAGGCACACGACACCCCGAACAACACGACCACGCAACACAACACAACGCGACGACCAACGACAACACAACACGACCACAAGCAACACACAACACGACCACGCAACACGAACA
Organism: Salvelinus sp. IW2-2015; assembly: GCF_002910315.2. NCBI lineage: Eukaryota > Metazoa > Chordata > Actinopteri > Salmoniformes > Salmonidae > Salvelinus > Salvelinus sp. IW2-2015. The sequence goes on along the minus strand of NW_019943417.1, from coordinate 134,124 downwards.
CGACCACGCAACACAACACGACACAACACGAAAGCAACAAACAGAACACAACACGACCACGCAACACAACACGACCACGCAACATCACACATGACCACGAACACAAGCCACGCAACACAACACAAGGAATACAGATACAGCGACTACGGCGCAAGCAGGACAGCGTCTAGAGTGTCTGAAGGGCTACGAGGAAGTATAGAACACATCATATCCCAACTGACCTAGCAACACCACAGCGACCTACAAGCTCAACACACACATGGCACAACACACCACGCAACACAACACGACACAGACACGAATCCACGAGCAACACTTCGACACATCAGGACACAGACAACGGAGGAGCAAGAACGAACTACGACTCAGCTATACGCAAACAACACACTGACCACGCAACATGACACGACACAACCACGCAACACGACACAACACGACCACGCATCACTGCAAGCATCTCACTGCAGGGGAGGTGGAGAATAGTACATTATACTCTCTCGTCCTCTCTCTTTTTCTCTCTTCCTCTCTCTGTCTTTCACTTGTTCTTTTTTGGTTTAATCAGCGAGTGTTTTCTTCAGCCAGGAGAAATCCAACTTTTGATAAGACCTTGAACTTTACTACTGAGCTCCATCTGGGGAGAGACAAAGACAACAGGAAGAAATATAAAAGAAAGGGGATGGACAGAAAGAGAGAGAGAGTAAGAGAGATAGTGTTTTATTGAAGCCTCTGGATATGCGTGATTGGATTTGTGTTAGAAGAGCTGAACCACGGTGGTTTCAGAGTTATCCCAGGGTTAGCCCACCTCAGAGTTAACTCAGGGTTGGATCACGCTTGGTTTAGATTTAAATATTGAATTGATGTAGCTAGAGTTGACCGGGACATCACAGCAGGTGTATGAGTGTTCTCCAACCCATTCTACCCCTGGAGTGAAACCAGTAACCACCACCACCACCACACAGGGAGGGATCTGGCACAGTGACAATGCCCAGAAACTCACCTTGTCTGAGGCTGCCACCAGCAAACACACAGTAATGAAAGTAAATCCTGACKGTCTGGCGTAACACCTGTAATACAGCCAGAAAACTGAACCAATACTCTGAATTGTAGTCTTCCAATTGTCTTTGGATGTCTGTAGGAGAAAATGGTGAAAATACATCAGATGAATCACAGGACTCACCAACAGTAACACCAAGTTAGTCTTAGAGGACATTCAGACTGTTTCAGACATTTAGATGGCCAATTTTCTGTGAGTCCTCCATGTATGATTTCCCAGACTGTGTACCAGACATGTTATTTATCTGTGTGTTGGAGGTGAGCAGGTTAGAGTCAGAGAGGGACAGGTGTGTGGTGGTGGCCTTGGGGTGACAGGTGCAGTGACAGCCAGGTGTAGAGAGCAGTCACCTTGGCTGTGTGCTGGTTGAGTAATGAGTTTTTTTTCTTCCAGACTACCAAAACACTGCTGTCAGATTTATTTGCTGAACGTGCCGACAACTATAATATTTTTTATCTTTGTTAACCCTTCCTCCCTTCGTTCCCTTCATTCTTTAAGAGACAGAAAACACACCTACGCTGCGCCCCTCACCTCCCGACTGCTGGCACCGGCATGTTTTCTGTCATGTTGCTTTGTGAGGCAAAAGGTGTTCAGAGAGGAGATACATCATTTTTTTAGGGGGTAGATCAGCTTTAATATTGCAGATAGATTGTAGCCTCCATCAATATAATAGTCTGCATCATTTCTAATCCCCCACATATTTTTTTTGTAATATATACAGTAACAGTCAAAAGTTTTGACACACCTACTCATTCAAGGGTTTTTCTTTATTTGTACTATTTTATTCATTGTAGAATAATAGTGAAGACATCAAAACTATGAAATAACACATATGGAATCATGTAGTAAACAAAAAAAGTGTTAATCGATTTTAGATTCTTCAAAGTAGCCACTCTTTGCCTTGATGACAGGTTTGCACACTCTTGGGAATTTCTCAACCAGCTTCATGAGGTAGTCACCTGGAATGCATTTCAATTAACAAGTGTGCCTTGTTTGTTTTACTCCTCTTGACAGTTTAATACTTTCTGAGAAGTAGCCATTATTTAATAATTTACACATAGGGTTAAGATACATAATTTTGAGTCATTGTATGAGAGATTCTCCAAAATTGAAATATTCCAAGCATTTATATATAAATTCCAGCAATAGTTTATCAAAAGCCTTTTCAAAGTCAGCTATGAATAACAGACCTGGTTTCCCAGATTTTTCATGGTGTTCTATTGTTTCCAGTACTTGTGTTATATTATCTCCAATGTATTGTCCATGTAAAAAACCTGTCTGATTAGGATGAATAATATCCGACAATACCTTTTTAATTCTATGCGCTATACATTTTGCTAGAATGTTTGCATCAAAAAACTGTGTAAGGGGCCTCAACATTTTGTAATGGACTGGAGATTTATATTTACCACTTCGGTCCTGATTCAGTAAAAATGAAATCAGACCTTTTTGTTGAGTATCTGATAATCTACCATTTTTATAGGAGTGGTTAAAACATGCTAATAACGGTGCTCTGTGTACATCAAAAAAAGGTTTGGAATACCTTAACTGGTATGTCATCCAGCCCTGGAGATTAAAGTTGGCAAAGATCTTCAAGGTTCAAAGGAGAGGAAAAGACAGTAAAATAGAGAATGAGTGACAAGGGGAGAGAGAGAACAGGGTTAAGGGAAGGGGAGAGAGAAGGAAAGAGAGAACAGGGTTAAGGAAAGGGGAGAGAGAAGGAAAGAGAGAACAGGGTTAAGGAAAGGGGAGAGCGAGAGAGAGAGAGAGAGAGAGAGAGAGCGAGAACAGACGAACAGATGAGCTCCCACATTTTTCAGCATGTTTTTACAAAAATATAGATTTAAAGTTAGATAAACTTGGATTTTTCAGCAAGGACATATACAGCATACTACCCTCCATAACAAATCCTTCAGTCCAAATCATAACTCTAAACTTACAACCTGATTTTGGACAAAATCACCTGGAAGGATTCCTACCTCCCACCCCGAGCGTGTCAGACCAGACCTCTTCATTATACAACCCCATAGATAAGCAACCCCAAGTGGAAGGTCAACCTCCCAGCACAGAGTACTACTCCCTCATTGAAATGAAGGATGAATTCACCCAGCTGGAGGTAAGGCAGGTGGAGCTGGAACAGCAGGAGAACACACTCGTCAGCACAAAAAATAGTCCYGCTCAACAACACCCCCTCAATCAYACCCGGAGAGCTGTAAGTGGAGAGAGACATATCTACACTCTGGACTGTGGTGAGACAACATCAACAGGAGAAAGAGCACTAGAGGAGAAGGTGGAAGTGCTCAAGGACAAGGTGTGAACAACACAGAGGCACAACCAATTAGAGACCTGGCCACCACTGCAGAGAAACCAGCAGAACAGCCCACCTCAGATCCTGACCAAAGTCTCGACACCACAGCAGAACAGTCCACTCCAGACCCTAACCATAGCCTCGACATCGCAGTAGGACAGTCAAATGAAGAACCCCTTGCCCAGGGGATCCCCACCCCCTTTCAGCAACCCCCCCTGTCAGCCAACCTGATAGTCCTCCTGACAACCCCTCCCCCAAACACCCACTGAGGACATACACCCACTGAGGCCCTTCTGTCTGAGGACCAACTACGGTCACGCAGCCACATAATAATACACACAGGCACAAAGGACCTGAGAACAGAGCAGGAAGGGGTGGCCACAGCACTCAAGGGAGATATTGAAAAAYCTTCTTCTATTTTCCCCAACGCACAAGTGGTTATCTCCGCCCTGCTACCACGAAAAGACCATACAGTGGGTAAACGCAAGTATTTCCTGTGACTGTGCCTCAAAACCAAATATCTAACAGGCTCACCATTCCACCCTGGACTTGAACAGCCTTTACGACCAGGTCCACCTATACAAGGCAGCAGTTCCCACGTTCGCCTGGACCCTAAAGGACATCGCCCTCAACCACAGCCCCAACACCTCACACAGGAGCAACAGATCAAGAGTACACCCATCCAGACCAGCAAGACACTCTCCCAGACCTGCGGGACCCCCTCCCCCCCAGACCTACACAGAGGACCCACGCAGTGAGGACCTAATCCAGACCACAGCCACCACCAGCCACATCCACACCCCCACCAATCAACACCCCCCCCCCAAGACAACTATCGCCACACCCATTTAGGACCCTCAGATCAGACCTATGCCATACCGCCCACCCATACCCCACTCCCGCAAAGTGGGCTCAACATGAAAGTCACACATTTTCACCCAGGCTGTGAGCATGCAAACATGCCCAACCCCCACTCTTACACTAGCCCAAGCCAATGACATGTACAAGATGCTCAGCAGGCTTGCTCACACTTACTGGGTTGAGGCCAAACCACACAACTAACTTCACTATTTCATCCTGGAATATACAAGCCCTGAGGTCATCTGCCTTTGGCCTAAAGAGCAGGAACCTGAACTTAACCAAAGAAATCAGAAATAGAGACATTGTCATCCTACAAGAAACATGGTATAGAGGAGATGGACACTGGTTGCCCTAAGGTTAGAGAGAGCTGGTAGTCCCGTCCACCAAACTCCCAGGTGTGAAGCAGGGAAGGGACTCAGACCTAATTCACTCTATTAATACCATCAAAACAGGAACATATTACATTGGGCTAGAAATTCAAAAGGAAATTATCTCAACATAGAAATATGTCCTCCTGTGTGCTTTGTATATGATCCCCACTCAGCGAACGCCATACTTTAATGAAGACAACTTCTCCATCCTGGTGGGTGAAATCAATAATTTCAAGGCCCAGTGACATGTACTAGTCTGTGGCAACCTAAATGCCAGAACTGGACATGAACCTGACACCCTCAGCACACAGGGGGACAAACACCTACCTGGAAGTGACAGCATTTCCTTCCCCCATATTCTCCCGCTAGGCACAATGACGACAACATAACCGACGAAAACGGATCACAACTCCTGCAGCTCTGTTGCATGCTGGGTATGTACATAGTCAATAGTAGGCTTTGAGGGGACTCCTATGGTAGGTACACCTATAGCTCATCTCTTGGCAGCAGTACTGTAGACTACGTTTTCACTGACCTCAACCCAGTCTCTCAAAGCYTTCACAGTCAGCCGACTGATACCCCTATCAGATCACAGCAAAATCACAGTCTATTTGAACAGAGCAATACTCAATCATGAGACATCAAAACCAAAGGAACTGAATAATATTAAGAAATGCTACAGTGGGAAGGAAAGTAGTGTGGAAACCTACTAAAAAACTTAGGCAACAATAATTTCAATCCTTTTTAGACAACTTCCTGGACAAAACGTTTCACTGTGATAGTGAAGGTGTAAACTTGGCAGTAGAAAACCTAAACAATAAACAAACCCGTTTCAAGAAACCAGGCGTTTATCACGGGTCACTACTTTACAGGAGTCGTTTGAAAGTAAACTTTTKTTTTTTAAATCAAAATGTGTTTTTGGCCAGAAATGCCTTCTTGAACATGTGAACTTTCATGTGCCTTAATAATAAATGTGTATGCCATCTGTTCATACGAATAAAATGGTTAAATTACGTGCCTAGTTGGTTTAGCCACAGAAAAGTCATCAACCTTCCCGCTAGCCATGATTGGCTGAGATAATGAGTGGCCTGCACATGCCGAGAGCTTGGATTGGTCTAACAACTTCTGTCTATTTGAGCTGGTTATGATGTGTAGGTAATCCTAACGCTGCTATTTTTTATGTATCGTGTAGTAAAACTGCATAAGTGTTCACTTTCTGAAGGGCCGAGTTTTGAAATCAGTGGAATTCGAGTATGATAGCTAAGGAGATGGAGAAAACACCTGTCTCCGGATTACATCTTCAAGCTAAGGGCAACCATGGCATCCACGACAGGAGATCGATGATGTAAACGGGTAAGATAGTTTAACTAGCTACATTTTTTTGATATTACAGATTTTTAATTCTGACATAAAGTCTTTTCATTTCAAGTTAATGTCTACTGTTAGCTAACTAGCTAACGTAAGCTGGTTGGCTTGCTAGCTACCGTTATGTGTATGATCTTATTATTCGTATCTGAGCCATTTGATTGGCTAGTTATAGCCTAATGTTAACTAGCTAACATTGAACCTGGTTGGTTAGCTACCTGCAGATTCATGCAGGGTAGTAACGTCATGAGTTGCATTTATGGTTAATTGTTTAGTTAGCTAGCTCACGTTCGTAAATTCAGTCTGGCCATCTACTCTCGTCTGAGTGTGCCAGAGCGCAGAATAATGGCCGGTGTCAGTAAATGTTGGCAAAAAAGCGCAATTAAATTGTTGCCAGCAGCACAATTAGTCACCAACGCTCTGSATAACATGAAAACAGCCTAATCAGCTCTGCTAGGGCGAGTTCTCTCATTTGTGCCTGGAAGTAGCTAACAAGCGAGCCAATGTTAGCCAGTTAGCTTGGGTGCTTGACTGCCGTTGTGAGGTCAGAACGTTCGGATCAACCCTACTTATTGGCCAGAGCGTCCAGTGTGCGCTCTGAGCAATCCGAGAGCAAAACGCTCTTAATTTACAAACAGATAATCTGACAGCACAGTTGCAGTCACCAATGCTCTGGATAACATAACAGCCTAACCAGCTCTTCTAGGGAGAGTTATGTTGAGTGAGCTGTTCTCTCATTTGTGTCTGGATGTAGCTAGCAAGTTTGCTTTGGGCCTTGACTGCTGTTGTTAGTACAGAATGCTCGGATCAAAGCTTGGATCAACCTTTAAAGAGATGGGTGGGGCTAAAGCTTAAGAGGGTGTGAACGATTCTGAATGAGTGAAGACAAAGAAGGGCTCTCCAGTAGTAGTATCAAAACATTAAAGGGGCATTTTCTCAAAAGTGAGTTCACGAGTTTATCAACTTTCAAAGCAGTTACACTTTCCTATTGTTCCTCAACTGTAATATATGATATATAATTTTCTAGCTCAGAGTCTCTACTTTTATCTAATTTAAAAAACACAATTTAAAATGTTGCTACATAAGACCGATTTGAGCCAGTCAGTCACATATTTCACCTCTCAGCTTCCCTATGAAATCTAACAATTTCAAACAGAAAACCGAAGGATGATGGCCCTATAACAGAGAACAACCAGCAATAACATATACATCATCAAATACAAATCTTGAATTCTCCAATTACATTGAATGAATTACAGGAAAAAATACAAACCCTCCAACCCAAAAAGGCATATGGTGTTGATAGTATCCTCAATTAAATTATAAAATGTACAGACCATAAATTCCAATTGGCTTTACTTAAACATCATCCTTAGCTCTGGCATCTTCCCCAATATTGAGAACCAAGGACTGATCACCCCAATCCACAAATGTGGAAACAAATGTGACCTCAATAGCTACCATGGGATATACGTCAACAGCATCCTTGGAAAAATCATCTGCATTATRATTWACAGCAGACTTGTACATTTCCTCAGTGAAAACAATGTACTGAACAAATGTCAAATTGGCTTTTTACCAAATTACCGTACAACAGACCATGTATTCACCCTACACACCTTAATTGACAAACAAACTAACCAAAGCAAAGGTAAAGTCTTCTCATGCTTTATTGCTTTTGATTAGTACAACCAGAGGAAGACGTTGTTTGCACCAATTTGGCAATGATCAGAAATGCGCTACACAGAAGCGAACAATTTGATGGAAAGCGACCTGAGTGTCGAGGAAGAGATACCATAAGACGAGTTAGATACATCTCGGATGGACCACAAACACGAGAGCGTGTAACCAGTTAACAATAGAACAGATAAAGCAATCCATATTCCTCCTTTCGCACGGGCGCGTGAAGGTGAGACAGATGCAGCTTTAAGCCCCACCCTCTTCACAACATGTAATCAACAAAGTGTCGAGGCCGTCTGCATTCGCATCCGCAGATGGCACCTGGCATAACTATTAGAATCTGAAGTCATATGTCTACTGTCTGATGTAACTGTCTGCTGCCAAGTCAACTCTCAAATACGCAGACTCCACTGACACAGCTCACTTTCAGCTCACATCTCAACACATAGATCCCCTGACGCAGGTCACTCTCCAGACCCCAATCACCTGATTCTGACACACTGTTCACACACCTGTAGTCATTATCAAACACACATTTAGTTCAGTTCTTGCACCCATTATTGTGTGACATCTATAAGTACCTAGGTGTCTGGCTAGACTGCAAACTCCTTCCAGACTCTAAACATCTCCATATATCACAAAATCAATATAAAGGTCAGCTTATTCTATGTTTGCAAACAACAAAGCCTCCTTCACTCCGAGCGACGGGCCAAACTTAACCCTGACCGCTTAAATACTTGGACATCGATTCCTCGCTCATATCTGATCTCTCCACTCAGGACTTCTGGCGTCCTTCATAGGGGTTAATTCTGGTGTGTCACTTCTCCACTTGTAGTCGTCTGGATAGGCGTCGTCCTGACTATGCTTACATGTCATTTATGCTCCTTGTCCCCGACTTGCGAAGCCGTAGTATACCAAACACAGTTTAATCCCCTAGGTCATGTGGCCCGGGATAATTAGCATCATATCCATACATAACTGTCAATTTACGCTAGGATACACTTGCTTTAATGCCGTCTTATCCACCAAATCCGCGATGATGTCATCTACAAAATAGCATGAAATACTCTCTACCTCAGCAACACCTAGTGATTGGCGAGTCAGTCTAGCAGGTACCATACACTGTTTGATAGTAGCTTCTCTTCAAAAATAAAAGCACCTCTATATCTCTACGTCCACAACTCCCGCGAACCTGTAATGCGTCTAGTAAAGGTGACTGGCCTACTTGCGCCACATCTATTGGGACGATACTAGTCGAAAACTCCACTGCCTCCGGATCTACAAGACCCATGACTAGGTAAAGCCGCCGCCTCTTAATCTCAGTTCAACTGGTCCACGATGGCAACACCACGGCCCATAGCACGCGCTCCAGCAGGTGTATCTCAACTGATCATCCTCCTAAAGCCAAAACCTCATTTTGGGCGCCTTTCCTTCCAGTGCTCGGTGTTCCTGCGAAGCTGAACGAATTGCGAAAAAACTCTCTGAAGTTGGAGACTTTTATCTCCCTCAACAACTTTAAACATCTGCTATCTGAGCAGCTAACCGATCGCTGCAGCTGTACATAGTCCATCGGTATATAGCCCACCCAATTTACCTACCTCATCCCCATACTGTTTTTATTTATTTACTTTTCTGCTCTTTTGCACACCAGTATCTCTACTTGCACATGATCATCTGATGATTTATCACCCCAGTGTTAATCTGCTAAATTGTAATTATTCGCTCCTATGGCCTATTTATTGCCTACCTCCTCATGCCTTTTGCACACATTGTATATAGATTATCTTTTTTTCTTCTTTTTTTTCCTACTATGTTATTGACTTGTTTATTGTTTACTCCATGTGTAACTCTGTGTTGTTGTCTGTTCACACTGCTATGCTTTATCTTGGCCAGGTCGCAGTTGRAAATGAGAACTTGTTCTCAACTAGCCTACCTGGTTAAATAAAGGTGAAATAAAAAAAAATTGTGAGGTATTGTTTGTTTACTGACACTTCTATTCAGAGCTCTGMTTTTCCTGTAATTTACTCTCGTGTATGATAGTTTTTGACTGCCTCACTAACGACYCCTTTTGCCTATTCCCTCCCTGTACTTTAGCCTATCGGATTTCCTGTTTTCAACCTATTGCCTGATCTCCTAGACAACGTTACTAGCCGTTTCCATGCCTGTACTGGTGCCTTTTTGGACCCCTGTGTATGACCTTCTGCCTACCTCTGGAACCAGCTACCTGCATCCTCCTGTTGTCCTTTACCAATAAACGCCTGCTGCGCCCTGCGCTTGAAACTAGTTCTCTGTCTACCATCGTGTTCATTACAGCTGATAATTTGGTGCTTCTGTCCCCAACCAAGGAGGGCCTACAGCAGCACCGACGTAGATATTCTGCACAGATTCTGTCAGACCTGGGCKCTGACAGTAAATCTCAGTAAGACAAAAATAATGGTGTTCCAGAAAATATCCAGTTGCCAGAACCAAAATTGCAAATTATTTTTTTACTTTAACTATTTGCACATCGTTACAACACTGTATATATACATAATGACATTTGAAATGTCTTCATTCTTTGGGAACTTCTGTGAGTGTAATATTTACTGTACATTTTTATTATTATGTTTATTTCACTTGTTTATTATCTACTTCACTTGCTTTGGCAATGTTAACATATGTTTCCCATGCCAATAAAGCCCTTGAATTGAATTGAGAGAAAACAGGAAAAAATTTGCATTAAGGGTAGAGGGAGGGAAAAGAGAAAGGGCTTTTTGAAGGGGAGGGGAAAATAGAAAGGGCTTTTTGAAGGGGAGGGGAAAAGAGAAAGTGGCTAGTGCTGAGGGATAGAGAAAGGGGAGAGGGCATGGGAAGAATAAGTAGGGTTAAGATAGAGATACACAGTTGATTTAATGTTCTCTGTTTCTTCAGGGAGGATATTCTAATAATTCTAATAACTCACATGGYCCTGTTGATGGACARCTCTGTGTTGCTGGGAGTTAGCACGGGTAACTGTTACTGTAATTGCCTGTTAGTGTCCATAATGGCTAACTGTCTCTGCAGCGCTTACTTTCGTTAGGCTGATACATTCATCACAGCCTCCTGTATTGACCTTATCTATCAGTTTCATTTCCTWCAGAGTTATTTTTTATTTACAACTGTTTCTCTTCTCCTCCCATCTGCCTTACGGGGTCTTCAGCTTCTTCCGTCTGCCCGATGAGTTGCGTGCACCAGCCAGGCGAGCGCACCATCTGACCATCCCCACCAAAGTCAGAAATTAATCAGGCGTTACGGCAATGCCGGGAATGATGTTTCGAGTCAAATCCATGACTGACGGCTTAATTAGCGGTGAAATGGCGGAGGGTAATTGTCACGGCAACGAGCAAGGGTGTAAAAGGTCAGGTGTGCATGTTCTAAACCTCACCTCGACAGGATCGCATTAGCCTGTAGGACAACTCTATTCCCTCCATCCACTGGGAAATAATTGAAAAATATATTCAGTGCCCTTAAACTACCCCTCATTAATGATAAGGTGAAATTACACGAGAAAGCTATTATTATGACAATGTACTATCAATTCTATTATAAATGTGAATTAAATTGGGTCAATACYCCTTTGTCAATGTATGACTCTATGATAGCAGCTTGGTTGAAATAGGTCTGTGATGTCTACACAATCTATTTCCTCCACAGCTCCTCCCTTCTCAACATTACTCAGGCCTATCATAATCACACAGCACTTTGGGCCTGCTGCTCCTCCATCCAGTGTCTGCTCTCAGACTGCTCCTGAATGGACACATGAAAGCCGATGGCCTAATCACTCTTATTATGTGCAGAGATGCTAGTACTTTGATAAACCATTGGAGAAAAAACTACCAGCGCTTCAGAAACACACTGATGTGGAATAGATTCAGGGCGTACTGCTCTGGGTTGGTCAAAGCTCTTTATTGCCTTACTATTTTTTCATTGAAATTGTTAAAAGCATTATAACAAATAATACAGCAACAAAGACCTTGTACTTTTGTACATCTGTCCAGCATGGAGTGTGTCTCTAGTCTAGACCATAGGGCACATGTTTGTGTCTAGAGTTGTTTGTTGCTTATTTCGTTGCTTTGTAMAGATAACCGGGCTTCTGTGGAGAACATGCCACTTTTGTGGCATTTTTGCTCAGAGCATTGGGCTCTTGTTTAGAGCACAGTGTCTTTGAATGCTGTTCACATGCACCCCATRGTGTTGCTATCAGTTTTTCTCGATGTGTTGCTCTCTGTGGAGTCTGATGTAAGATCCTATGTCTCAGAGGAGAGCTGTGTCCAAAGCCTTCCCACAAAGAGCCCGGCTGGTTTTATCTAGTGGAGCGCGCTGCCAGAAAGGTCAGGCTATTTGAATTTCTGCTCAGGTCTAAAAAAGCAAACAATAAAGCCAGGTTAAATCAAACAAGCAGCGAGAGAGAAAAAAGGAGCGGCACATTAATTTCTGACATGTTCTCAAGATATAACAAAAAAAGAAGAAGAAGCTCTCTACATTTGGTAATCGTGTTTTCCCAAGACAGGCATGAGTTTTAGCGAGGCGGTGAACCAACTTCCCTCCATTCACAAACAGATGTTATCACYTGGCATTTAAGCACTGCCAGAAGTACCCAATGAAGGTGTTTGCTTTTTAAAATTGAGGTTGCAGGCGCGACGAGTCCCCCAAGGGCTCTCTCTCTCTCATCTTAAGGTGTTTCTTAAAACATACATCCTATTAGTGGCTAAACCCTTCAGGCTGGTAGAAGACGAGACAAACATCTCCACGCAGATCCAACAACATCTTCAAATACCTGAGGATGGGGACGGCGTCCACACTGGTGTTCTTATCAGGGGATACCTCTCAATCAGGCTGGGTTGGGCATTTCATATATTTATTTATTTTATTTAACCTTTATTATACTGTTTTTTTTTAATTGAGATAAAATCTATTTTTCAAGAGAGACCTGGTCCAACAGCAGCAGAGGGAACAACGTTTCAGAAAAAAACAACTTACATACACTAACACAACATTGAACAAAACTATAGACACACATACAGTACAACAATTACATATCACGTAAAGAAACACAAATGTCATAACTAAATAAACAGCTGCCCTAAAGACAGTTACTCTCTTCTGGGATATTCACATCGACCAAGTGTTTKAACTCCACCAACGTGACTAGATCATCAAATATTTAAATGTTTAGGAAAGAATTCCAGGACCACGGAGCTGAGTAACTGAAACTATTTCTACCATGACCTGTTCTAATTCTTGGTACTGTTAAAAGCAAATGAGAACGGGACCGTCATTTATATTTATTTACTGACCTGATTCAAAAATAATATAGATAAAGTGCCATTTTACCCAAAATGTACTTATAAATCAGTGTATACCAGTGTTGAAGCCTACGCAAGGTCAATGACGACCAGCCAACAGCACTGTAGAGATCACAATGATGTGTTAAATGTTTATGGTAATAGTGATTGGTAATGAACCTGAGGGCCGCATGATATACTAAATTGCTTAAATTCCCAATCTGGCCCTCAACCATCATGGTCACCTAATAATCCCCAGTTTACAATTGGCTCATTCATCCCCCTCCTCTCCCCTGTAACTATTCCCCAGGTCGTTGCTGCAAATGAGAATTTGTTCTCAGTCAACTTACCTGGTAAAATAACGGTAAAATAAAAATAAATAAATAAAAATACTGTATCAAGTGCTCTCAGGGTAGTGGTTGATGCCTGCATATACAGTTGAAGTCGTAAGTTTACATACACCTTAGACAAATACATTTAACTCAGTTTTTCACAATTCCTGACATTTAATCCTAGTTAAATTTCCCTGTGTTAGGTAAGTTAGGATAACCAATTTATTTTAAGAATGTGAAATGTCATAACAATAGTAGAGAGAATTATTTCAGCTTTTATTTCTTTCATCACACTCCCAGTGGGTCAGACGTTTGCATACACTCAATTAGTATTTGGTTGCATTGCCTTTAAATTGTTTAACTTGGGTCAAACGTTTCGGGTAGCCTTTCACAAGCTTCCCACAATATGTTGGGTGAATTTTGGCCCATTCCTCCTGACAGAGCTGGTGTAACTAAGTCAGGTTTGTAGGCCTCCTTGCTCACACACGCTTTTTCAGTTCTGCCCACAAATGTTCTATAGGATTGAGGTCAGGGCTTTGTGATGGCCACTCCAATACTTTGACTTTGTTGTCCTTAAGCCATTTTGCCACAACTTTGGACGTATGCTTGGGGTCATTGTCCATTTGGAAGACCCATTTGCGACCAAGCTTTAACTTTCTGGCTGATGTCTTGAGATGTTTCTTCAATATATCCACATCATTTTCCTTCTTTATGGTGCCATCTATTTTGTGAAGTGCACCAGTCCCTCCTGCAGCAAAGCACCCCCACATGATGCTGCCCACCCCCGTGCTTCACAGTTAGGATGGTGTTRGTCGGCTTGCAAGCCTCCCCCTTTTTCCTCCAAACATAGCGATGGTCATTATGGCTAAACAGTTTTATTTTTGTTTTCTCCAAAAAGTACGATCTTTGTCCTCATGTGCAGTTGCAAACCGTAGTCTGGCTTTTTTTATGGCTGTTTTGGAGCAGTGACTTCTTCCTTGCTGAGCGGCCTTTTAGTTTATGTCCATATAGGACTCGTGTCATGCACAAAGTAGATAAAAACTATAGTTTTGGCAAGTCGGTTAACAAGAAATTTGTGGAGTGGTTGAAAAATGAGTTCAATGACTACAGCCTACGTGTATGTAAACTTCCGACTTCAACTGTATATATAATCACTGAAATCCAAAGCCACCAGTAATGTACATCGTGGTGGTGTTGGCGTGGTGATGATGTTGAGTGGTGTTTGAGTGGTGGTGTGGCTGTGATGATGTTGGTTGTGAGTGGTGTGTGTGAGGTGGTTGGCGGTTGGGTGTTGGGTGTTGGGTGGTGGTATTTGGGTGGTGGTGGTGTTGGAGTGGTGGGGGTCTGTGGAGTAGTGTGTTTGTGGGTTGGAGTGGTGGTTGGTGTTGGAATGGTGGTGGTGGTTGTTGGGAATGGTATGGAGTGGTGGTGGTGTTGGAATGGTGTTGGACGTGGTGGTGGTGTTGGTGTGGTGGTGGAATTGGTGGTGTGGTGTTGGTGGTGGTTGTTGGAGTGGTGGTGGTAGTGTTGGAATGGTGGTGTGGTGTTTGGTGGTGGTGGTGGTGTTGGAGTGATGGCGGTGGTGGTGGGTGTTGGGTGGTGGTGCGGTGTGGTGGTGGTGTTGGAGTCTGGTTGCGGTGGTGGTGGTTGGTGTTGGAGTGGTGGTGGTGGTGGTGGTGTTGGAGTGGTGGTGGCGTGTGTGGTGGGTGGGTGTGAGTGGTGGTGCGTGGTGGTGGTGGTGTTGGAGTGGTGGTGCGTGGTTGTGGTGGTGTTGGAATGGGTGGTGGTGTTTGGAGTGGTGGTGCGTGTGTGCTGGTGGTGTTGGATGTGGCTGTGGTGGTGCGGGTGTGGTGGTGGTGTTGGAGTGGCTGTGGTGGTGCGGGTGTGGTGGTGGTGTTGGAGTGGTGGTGCGTGTGTGGATGTTGGTGTTGGTGTGCTTCAGTGTCCTACTAGACTGCCTAATATTTTTCCCAAATTGTCAAAAATACATATTTTTCGTCGGAGACCACACAATCAAAATGTGTACCTTCCTTTCTGATCTGTTGTGATTCTGTGTTATGATTCATGTAATTACAATGAAATTAAATATTGTTACGATATATAGTTTCTGGTGCTTACTAGAACACTTATGTTTGGTTGTGTTTATATACCGACAGTGCCTTAAGTCTTAGACGTAGTGATTCCTTGAATTACTGAAGTGGTTTCCCGCTGTAATTACACATACAACCAGGAACAWAGGCTGTGTAATGTGAAGTGGCACTAGAGACAGCTGTACAAATTGTTTGGTGTATGGACTTTTTTCTCTCCTTCTCCTTCACTGAATGTCGGATAATGTACCCATAAGAAAGTGATACACATGCATTTAGGTAATTTTCACTTGGATGTGTATCACACAAAACAGCCTAGTTTGGTGTTGTTAACAACCAACAATTTCCTCGTACAGAAATCACAGGATGGAATTTGGGCATTGCTGTTCACTCCTGAGTCAGAGAAAGCCGTGAGTAAGTGAAGGAGTTGAGGAGGAATGGGCTGTTGTTGCCGTTTTAAAACCCCTTACCTTTGATWGAGAGATGGTATATAAAACGGTGAGCTAGCTAGCTAACTCCTGCTTCACGGCCCTCAGGGGCTTTGCTCAATTATGCCGTGCTAATCGTCCTACTGCTRATGGACTTTGTTTTGGCTAGGCCCAGGATGTAGTGCTCTGCTGGCAGCTCAATAGTGGTCATTGATCAAACCTGGCGGAGCGCTTTGAGACCTACAGGGAATGTTTGAGAGAGAAAAGAGAGGGAGAGAAAAGAGGTAGGGGAGATTAGCAAAATGAGAATGTTACTCAGAAAAACTAAAGAATGGAGATCCTCTGCCAGGAAAGGCGGTGTGTGTGTGTGTGTGTGTCTGTGTGTGTGTGGGTGTGTGTGTGTGTGGCTGTATTTCCAAGTGGGAGTTGCAGTTGGGGGAGGAAAGAAAAGCTGTTGTATTCATTTTTCACAAAGCCAGTCTCAGTTCACCCAGTAATTACATGCAGACTAAAAATGTATCAACAACTGTGAACACCTGACTGACATTCTCTCTTTCTCCATCCCTCTTTCACACACTTCTTTCTCTATCGTAGTGAACAAACACAAGCCATGGATTGAGACGTCGTACCATGGGGTGATCACAGAGAACATGGACATCGTCCTACTGGACCCTCCCCTGGTGGCCCTGGACAAAGACGCCCCCGTGCCCTACGCAGGTATGGAACACCCCACAGCTGTGTGATTTGGTATTTTATTAGCATCCCCATTAGCGAAAGCAGCAGCAACTCTTCCTTGGGTCCACACAAAACATGAAAAGTGGTGGAATGGTGAGCGAAGTACCAAGTTGTGATGAATGGGTTAGCGAAGTACCAAGTTGTGATGAATGGGTTAGCGAAGTACCAAGTTGTGATGAATGGGTTAGCGAAGTACCACGTTATGATGAATGGGTTAGCGAAGTACCACGTTGTGATGAATGGCTGTGCTGCTTTCAGCGACATACCACGTTGTGATGAATGGGTTAGCGAAGTACCACGTTGTGATGAATGGGTTAGCGAAGTACCACGTTGTGATGAATGGGTTAGCGAAGTACCAAGTTGTGATGAATGAGTTAGCGAAGTACCAAGTTGTGACGAATGGGTTAGCGAAGTACCAAGTTGTGATGAATGGGTTAGCGAAGTACCAAGTTGTGATGAATGGGTTAGCGAAGTACCAAGTTGTGATGAATGGGTTAGCAAAGTACCAAGTTGTGATGAATGGGTTAGCGAAGTACCAAGTTGTGATGAATGGGTTAGTGTCATTCATTCAGAGGACAATTTACTCGCTCTTAACTGCTGTGGTTGACCTTGGTTCTTGGAAGCTCTTGTAAATCATTAAAATAAAATGCATTAAGCCGGAACATGTTATTTCATAGTTCTGCTTTCCAAGAAAATAAAACAGAATGTATACTTTCTTATTTAAAACCARTAGCTTTAAACTAGTACTACCAAACACATTCCTATGAAAGCTATTCACTCCCMTATGTCCTTTAACCATGTATGAAACCAACACTAACTTGTATCCCTCTTAGTAGTGCAAATACAATTGGATTGAATCAATGTGATGGTGAACACTCCCCTATTGGGTTGCCAGTCCCAGTGGGTTGTCATTAGCTACAGGCTAACTGGCCAGCCTGGCTACACTGCCTCCTGCCAGGCCTCTTGATGTGGCCAAGGCCTCAGTGTGGGGTTGGCTCCTGGGCTGGTGCCCACTCTCAGAACCCCTCAGGCTGGGTTGGAGCAGCTCTGATGTAGGCTGGCGAGAAGGACGGCTGGATATGGTTGTCTGATTTTTCCTTCTAGCATGTGGAGACAGTGTAGTGGCCTGAGAGGGTTGCCTGTAATGGCCACCCTACAGGGAGAGAGAGAGACAGAGAGAGAGAGAAAAATAACATATGGAATCATGTAGTAACCAAAATGTGAAAATAATGGTGGTCCAGTTGCCAGGACCACGAACACAAATTCCATCTATTTTACCGTTGCCCTAGAGCACACAAAAAACTATACATACCTTGGCCTAAACATCAGTGCCACAGGTAATGATCTGAGAGACAAGGCAAAAAGGGCCTTCAATGCCATCAAAAGGAACATACATTTTGACATACTAATTAGGATCTGGCAAAAAAACACTTGAATCAGTTAACTTCTCTGCGCTACGGATCCCTTTAGCGGGATCATTTTCCTAAACAACCGCTGAATTGCAGGGCGCAAAATATTACTAAAAAAATGTATAATCATGCAATCACAAGTGAAATATACCAAAACACAGCTTAGCTTGTTGTTAATCCACCTATCGTGTCAGATTTTGAAAATATGCTTTGCAGCGAAAGCAATCCAAGCTTTTGTGAGTGTATCAATCAATGCTACAACAGCTAGCCCCAAATTAGCATGGTCACGAAAGTCAGAAAAGCAATACAATTAATCGCTTACCTTTGATATTCCTTCGGATGTTGCACTCACGAAGACTCCCAGTTACACAATAAATGTTCTATTTGTTTCGATAAATATTACTTTTATAACAAAAAACGCCATTTGGGTTGCGCGTTATGTTCAGAAAACTAAAGCCTCGTTCCGTTCGACGAAAATTCCAAAAATATATCCGTAATGTTCGTAGAAACAATGTCAAATGTTTTTTATAATCAATCCGCAGGTTGTTTTTAACAAACATAAATCGATATATATTTCAACCGGACCGTAACCTATTCAATAAAAGAGAGAAAGAAAATGGAGAGCTACCCCTCTCGCGCGCAGGAACTAATCAAAGGACACCTGACTAGTTTTGAAAATCTTGCTCATTTTTCAAAAAAAAGCCTGAAACTATGTCTAGCCTGGTCACAGCCTGAGGAAGCCATGGAAAGGAATCTGGTTGAAACCCCTTTAAATGGAAGAAAGACGGGCAAGGAAACAGATAAAAAATAAAAAAATCACTTCCAGGTTAGATTTCCCTCAGGTTTTCGCCTGCAGAATCAGTTTTGTTATACTCACAGACAATATTTTGACAGTTTTTGGAAACTTTGGGAGTGTTTTCTATCCTAATCTGTAAATGATATGCATATTCTACGATCTGGACCTGAGAAATAGTCCGTTTACCTTGGGAACGTTATTTAAAAATAAAAAAATTATCTGACCCCTAGCGTCAAGAGAGGTTAAAGAACCCATTGCCCTTTAAGGTTGTGAGATCTGGGGTCCGCTCACCAACCAAGAATTCACAAAATGGAGCAGAATGCCTGCAGAGCACAATTAGGCCAATACCCGCTAATCCAGAAAAGAGCTGTTAAATTCTACAACCACCTAAAAGTAAGCGATTCACAAACCTTCCATAAAAAGCCATCACCTACAGAGAAATAACCTGGAGAAGAGCCCCTTAGCAAGCTGGTCCTGGGGCTCCGTTCACTAACAGACCCCACAGAACCCAAGGACAGCAACATAATTAGACCCAACCAAATCATGAGAAAAACAAAAAGATAATTACTTGACACATTGGAAAAGAATTGACCAAAGAAACTGAGCAAACTAGAACGCTATTTGGCCCTAAACAGAGAGTACACAGTGGCAGAATACCTGACCCTGTGACTGACCCAAAATTAAGGAAATCTTTGACTATGTACAGACTCAGTGAGCATAGCCTTGCTATTGAGAAAGGCAGCCAAAGGCAGACCTGGCTCTCAAAGAAGAAGACAGGCTATGTGCACACTGCCCACAAAATGAGGTGGAATCTGAGCTGCAATTCCTAACCTCCTGCCAAATGTATGACCATATTAGAGATACATATTTCCCTCAGATTACACAGACCCACAAAGAATTCAAAAACATTCCAATTATGATAAACTGCCATTCTCTACGGGTGAAATACCACAGTGTGCCATCACAGCAGCAAGATTTGTGACCTGTTGCCACAAGAAAAGGGCAACAGTGAATAACAACACCATTGTAAAATACAAACCCATATTTATTTTCCCTTTTGTACTTTAACTATTTGCACATCTACTCAACACTGTATATAGACATAATATGACATTTTGAAATGTCTATTATTTTGGAACTTTTGTTCTACTGTAAATGTTTTATTGTTTATTTCACTTGCTTTGGCAATGTAAACTTATGTTTCCTATGTCAATAAAGCCCCTTAAAATTAAATTGAATTCAATTTAATGAGAGAGATTCTCTCTCTCTCTCGTCTCTCTCTCTCTCCTCTCCTTCTCTCTACTGTTCTCTCTCTCTCCTCCTCTCTTCTCACTCTCACCTCTGTCCATCGCGTCTCTCTATCCTCATCGTCTCTCTCCTCCCCCCCTCCTCCTCCCCCTCCCCCCTCCTCTTTCTCTCTCCTCGTCCTTTCTCTCCCTTCCTCTCCGCCCTCCATCTCTCTTCTCTCCCTCCTTCTCTCTGCTCTCTCTCTCGCTCGTCTTCTCCGATCTCTCGTGTCTCTCCTCTCTCCTCTCATCTCTCTCTCTCCTCCCTCTCTCTCCTTCCTCTCCTCCTCTCCTACTCTCCCTCTCATGCTCTCCTCTCTCTCTGTGTTAATTGAAATGCAACTACCATGAATCTGGTAGAGAGAATGCCAAGTGTGTGCAAAGCTGTCATCAAGGCAAAGGATGGCTACTTTGAAGAGTCGTTGAACACTTTTTTGTGTTATTATTTCATTATTATTATTTTATTTCATAGTTTTGATGTCTTCACTATTATTCTACAATGTAGAAAATAGTAAAAATAAAGAAAAACCATTGAATGAGTAGGTGTGTACAAACTTTTGACTGGTACTGTACATAATACACAAAAGTGAAATAAACAATAAAACATTTACAGTAAAAATACCCTCACACAAGTACCAAAATAATAAAGACATTTCAAATGATGTCATATATGTCTATATTCAGTGTTGTAACGATGTGCAAATTGTTCTCTCTCCCTCTCTCTCTGAGCTGTGGTCACGAGTATCTTCTGGAGACACAGTCTGGGGCTCACAGTCAGTCACTAATTAACTGAAGGGAGTTTTGTTTTTGGGGGCTTTGCCTAGGTACCATTCACACCTCATTAATTTCAATGCCTTGACTTAATACCTCCCTCTCTCTGACTGACACAATGTCAGACAGCACACACACACACACACAGGCCCATTGGAAATTATGTCCAGCAATTCCAACTGCTAAACTTGGGCTTCTTAAGAGTCTACATTAACTTTTAAGCTATAGTGGATAATTAGTCAATCAGCTCCCACCAACTGGAGTGTCCATTACACTGTTTTTCCAGAGAGGCTGTTGGTGCGGCTGCTACTTTACAGCAGAGGGTAGGTCATTAAGTATTGAGTGAACCGGGGTTAATAGCTAGGCTGTACAGAGAGCTGCATTTCAGCCACAGGCTACAGTGTCTCCTCACTTACTAATGTGGCTGAATGGGTAGGGTCGCAGCGGGGAGACACAAGCACGATCGCACACACGTAGACACACAAAATGCAAATGCACTCTTTCTGAATGTTCACTTGTGTCAGTCTTCCTATCCTTTGGTGATCTACTAGACTCCGGTGCATCATACACACCCATATGCACACAAACACACAGGCATTTTCCAATCACTTGAGGGATCAAGCTCATCTTGTAAAGTTGTGCTGATGTGTCTATTCATCAGCACTGGTTATGTTTCACTGCTCTCCCTCAGTGGTGCTCTGTGTGGTGTGTCTGCTTTAGTTACCTACAGTAGGTTGAGTCAGCGCTTTTTCTGTGGAATTATTTGCTCTTAGGGATGGTTGTTGATCATTTCAGTATACCTATATGGACTGTKACTGCAGGTGCACAAATTCACTTCTACATGTTAGATGTTAGTATGTTCTATGGCCCTCAAAATCAAATCTGGACCTCAAAGCTAGTTCCAGGGACTGATTTAGACCTGGGACACCAGGTAGCTGCAATTGATTATCAGGTAGAACAGAWAATCAGCAGTAGTCCGGACCTCGTAGGGTAGGATTTGAATACCCCGGTTCAATGGTATGCACAGTCCTATTTACCACCATTACATAGATACAGTGATATTGGTGCCATGTTCAATCAAAACCAATAATCGTAACCTGACAAACATCCTCAGGCAAAATATTTCTATATCACTAGATTAAATAAAATATCTGGGCTCACTAAACACCATCACACATACATTTACTTTATTTTATAAGTATCTTATTTCAGACAGACGCTCTGTCCCTCCCTATTCACTGGTAACTAACAGCAAGAGTCTTCTATCTGGGTGGGACTGTCTGGTAATGTGATGAGCGTCTGAGGATCCCCGTAATGACGCTGAGTAAACAGATACAAGCAAACACACAGTGGGGCTAATGTGTTGTGATTAATTAGCCTCCGTCATGTTGTCGTTCTGAATGGGAGACAGAGAGCTAGCATAACACTCCTCCACACACTGCTAATGACAAACAGCCTGTCATTAGCCTAGCGGGTAGCGCCTAGCGGTTAGCGGCTCCTCCTCACCATACAGCAGGCTAGGGCTGAATGGTGGATAGAGAGCATTAAACAGCCTCTCATTACCCTAGTGGGTAGCGCCTCGCTTTTAGCGAATTAGCGGTTTCTCCTCACCATACAGCAGGCTAGGGCTGAATGGTGGATAGAGAGCATTAAACAGCCTCTCATTACCCTAGTGGGTAGCGCCTAGCYGTTAGCACCTAGCGGCTCCTCCTCACCATACAGCAGATTAGGAGTGGATGGTGGATAGATAACATTAGCATAGTATTAAACCTGCATAATGTGTCAATTAATGTATAGTGATTATCATGTTTTAGGGAAGACCCAGATGCAGAGAGGTCGGTAATCCAGATCAGAGTCCAAAAGGTACAGAACGACAGGCAGTCTCAGGGTCAGGGCAGGCAGAGGTCAATAAATCCAGTGTGATGTGACAAAGTACAGAACGACAGGCAGGGTCAGGGCAGGCAGAATGGTGAAAACCGGGAAAACTAGAAAACAGGAACTAGAAACAGACAGGCGCAAGGGGAAAAAACGCTGGTAGGCTTGACGAACAAAGCAAACTGGCAATAGACAAGAGAACACAGTTATAATTACACTGGGGATAATGGAGAAGATGAGCGACACCTGGAGGGGGGTGGAGACAAGCACAAAGACAGGTGAAGCAGATCAGGGTGTGACAGTGATGATTTATTGTTTTGTAACTTGGAGTGTAGCCTAATATGGCCTTCTGTAGCAAAATTKTGTCCCATTAGTCATTGGTTCCACTGGAGATTGTTGGAACATTCAAATGGGCATTCCAACATTGAACCAACTGTGTTTCAGACCTGACAGTGTAATAACTTGTCCCGCCGGTGATTCAATTAATTGAATTAACATATTTTCAGTCACAGAGTATAAATGGTACCTATCTGGCATGTTAATTTAGAGTGATTAAAGATTATGTATTAAGATGTAGAKAAAAACCATATTGGATTAGAGATGKCCTAAAGACCCTTTGTGCCTTTGAAAACTAAGTTAATGAGTGGAGGAAAAGATGGGAGAGGATAGAGGGTTGCTTTTAATACACTAACAGATGTTTTGAACAGGTACCGCTGTGTCTATATTCCTTCAGAACCCAGGAGTTCAAAGACGTAGCTTGAAAAAATTAATTAAAAAGAAACAGATTCATAAAAAAAATTGCGAGAGAGAGAAATATCAGGTCTGTTCCGAGGCAGACCGATGCCTCTCCTCTTTCGACTTGTTCATTCCTTTTCTCTATTTCTCTGACTGGTAATTAAAAACCATCCCTCACGTGCTCTGCCATTTTGTGGAGGACTGGACTTTGACTCCTGGACAGTGCCTCAAATTGCTTTCTCTCTCTCTCTGTCTCTTCACCCATCTCTCATGCTACCACTCAAGCTCAATATGTGATCAGCTATAGTACACAGTATATACAGTGCATTCGGAAAGTATTCTGACCCCTTGAATATTTCCACATTTTGTTACGTTACAGCCTTATTCTTAAATGTATTAAATTGTAATTTCCCCTAATCAATCTACACACAATAGCCCATAATYACAAAACAAAAACAGGTTTTATACATTTTTGCAAATGTATTATACATAAAKAACTGAAATATTACATTTACTCAGTACTTTTTTGAAGCACCTTTGGCAGCAATTACAGCCTTGAGGTTCTTGGGTATTAAGCTAKWYGCTTGGCACACCTGTATTTGGGGAGTTTCTCCCATTCTTCTCTGCAGATCCTCTCAAGCTCTGTCAGGTTCGATGGGGAATGTCGCTGCACAGATATTTTCTCTCCAGAGATATTCGATCAGGTTCAAGTCCTGGATCTGGCTGGGCCATTCAAGGACATTCAGAGACTTGTCCCGAAGCCACTTCTGCATTGTCTTGGCTGTGTGCTTAGGGTCATTGTCCTGTTGGWAGGTGAACCTTCAACCCAGTCTGAGGTCCTCAGTGCTCTGGAGCAGGTTTTCATCAAGGATCTCTCTGTACTTCATTCTGTTCATCTTTCCCTCGATCCTGACTAGTCTCCCAGTCCCTGCTGCTGAAAAACATCCCCACAGCATGATGCTGCCACCACCATGCTTCACCATAGGGATGGTGCCAGGTTTCATCCAGCCAAATATTTCAATCTTGGTTTCATCAGACCAGATAGTCTTGTTTCTCATGGTCTGAGAGTCCTTTAGGTGCCTTTTGGCAAACCCCAAGCAGGCTGTCATGTGCCTTTTACTGAGGAGTGGCTTCTGTCTGGCCACTCTAGTACAAAGGCCRAGGGAGAGTGTTGGTGGTTCCAAACTTCTTCCAATTAAGAATGGAGGCCACTGTGTTCTTGGGGACCTTCAATTCTGCAGACATTTTTTGGAACCCTTCCCCAGATCTGTGCCTTGACACAATCCTGTGTCGGAGGTTTATGGACCATTTATTTGACCTCATGGCTTGGAATTTTTGCTCTGACATGCACTGTCAACCTTGGGACCTTATGTAGACAGGTGTGTGCCTTTCCAAATCATGTCCAACCGATTGAATTTACCACAGGTGGATTCCAATCAAGTTGTAGAAAAATCTCAAGCATTATCAATGGAAACAGGATTCACCTGAGCTAAATTTCGAGTCTCATAGCAAAGGGTCTGAATACTTATGCAAGTAAGTATTTCTGTTTTTTCACTTCGTCATTATGGGTTATTGTGAGTAGATTGATGAGTATTAAAAAAATATATATATATTTAGAATGAGGCTGTAACGTAACAAAATGTGGAAAAAGTCATTGGGTCTGAATACTTTCCGAATGCACTGTAGAGACGCTATATTCCTTAACCCTTTAGAGACACTACACAGCCTTCATTCCAGCTGTGGACGGAAACATTGCTGCTTCAGAATGCTTTTGGATCATATCCTGGCCAACTTCAGTGAAACAGCTTCCATTGCATGTTCTACATACCAGAGTTGCACTATAATTGGTCTGTAGTTATGGCCAGAAGTGTACTGTAGCATTCTGTAGACCCTGTCCRGAGCACAGGGACAAAGGAGCCATCATTATGCCGTTGTTCCCAAACTCATTTATTAATGAAGTACTGAAATGCAATCTGCTTCCTCACTGAACCACACAGATGAGCCAAATCGTCTTTGTAATTAGATATTTTTSTCTCTCTACCAACTCGTGTTTTGTCTCCTGATGGGTTAGTGAACCACAGAAGAAGAAGAAGTGGGAGAAGTTGTCATTAGTTACTTGAAAAAGTAATATACTATATATTACTCGTTACATTTAACAAAAGTAACACGTTACTTTACAATATTACTTTGTGTGGAAAGTAACATGTTATATTTAAACAATAAGGCAAGAGGGGGTGTGGTATATGACCAATACATGGCTAAGGGSTGTTCTTATGCACGGATACAGCACTTAGCCGTGGTATATTGGCCATATACCACAAATCCCTGAGGTGCCTTATTGCTATTATAAACCGGTTACAAACGAAATTAGAGCAGTAAAAATAACTGTTTTGTCATACCGTGCTATACGGTCTGATATACCACGGCTGTCAGCCAATCAGCATTCAGGGTTCGAACCACCGAYTTTACAATAGTGTCTGCATTACTTTCATGAAAAAATCTCACCATTTGTTTGATTGTTGTAGGGCGCAATGCGAGCCTCGCACAATCTACCYAAYATAGTKTACTTACTAACTCAGGTTTGATCACTAGTTTCTCCTTTCATCTGTTGCGCTGCTTTTCTGTGCTAGTCTACAAGTGATCACTAAATATGGGCTGCTTAATTTGCCATAATAAATACTGTAAGCTAAAATCTTTTTCTCGAGCTGCCAGTTCTGGTTATTCTCCCAGACAATATTAGATAGAACGGTGGCGGCGATGCCAGCTTTGGGGGAAAACAGCCCGTGGTTATCTTGGTTTCCCCATTGGCTCACGGCAAAAACTGGACCTTTTTCAAATGCAATTTTCTTGTTGTCTGCTTGTTTTATAAAATTACAAAACTACAGTTGAAGTCAGAAGTTGAAGTTGGAGTCATTAAAACTKGTTTTTCAACCACTCCACAAATTTCTTGTTAACAAACTATAATTTTGGCAAGTCGGTTAGGACATCTACTTTGTGCATGACACAAGTCATTTTTCCAACAACTGTTTCAGACAGATTATTTCACTTATAATTCACTGTATCACAATTACAGTGGGTCAGAAGTTTACATACACTAAGTTGACTGTGCCTTTAAACAGCTTGGAAAATTCCAGAAAATTATGTAATGCTTTAGAAGCTTCTAATTTACATAATTTGAGTCAATTGGAGGTGTACCTGTGGATGTATTTCAGGCTACCTTCAAACTCAAGTAGCTTCTTCTGCTTGACATCATGGGAAAATCAAAAGAAACCAACCCAAGACCTCAGAAAAAAATTGTAGACCTCCACAAGTCTGGTTCATCCTTGGGAGCAATTTCCAAACGCCTGAAGGTACCACATTCATCTGTACAAACAGTAGTACGCAAGTATAAACACCATGGCCGCATGCAGCCTCATACGCTCCAGAAGGAGTTGCGCTCTGTCTCCCTAGAGATGAACGTACTTTGGTGCGAAAGTGCAAATCAATCCCAGAACAACAGCAAAGGGACTTTGGTGAGAAGGGGGTAGGAAACTGGTACAAAGTATCTATGTTCACAGTAAAACAAGTCCTATATCGACATAACCTGAAGGACGCTCAGCAAGGAAGAAGCTGCTCGCTCAAAACAGCCATTAAAAAAAGCCAGACCACGGTTGCAACTGCACATGAGGACAAAGATCGTACTTTTTGGGAAATGTCCTCTGGTCTGATGAAAACAAAAATAGAACTGTTTGGCACTAATGACCATTGATATGTTTGGAGGAGAAGAGGGGACGCTTGCAAGCCGAAGAACACCATCCCACCACCCCGTGAAGCACGGGGTCGGCAGCATCATGTTGTGGGGTCTTTGCTGCAGCGGACTGGTGCACTTCACAAAATAGATGGTATCATGATGAGGAAGGAAAAGTGATGTGGATATATTGAAGCAACTTCTCAAGACATCAGTCAGGAAGTTAAAGCTTGGTCACAAATGGGTCTTCCAAATGGACAAATACCCTAAGCATACTTCCAAGTTGTGGCCAAATGGCTTAAGGACAACAAAGTCAAGGTATTGGAGTGGCCATCACAAAGCCCTGACCTCAATCCTATAGAAAATGTGTGGGCATAACTGAAAAAGTGTATGCGAGCAAGGAGGCCTGCAAACCTGACCCAGTTACACCAGCTCTGTCAGGAGGAATGGGCCAAAATTCACCCAACTTATTGTGGAAGCTTGTGGAAGTCTACCCAAACATTTCGACCAAGTTAAACATTTAAAGGCAATGCTATACTGTTGTATAGCACACTGTATTACTATACACCTAATATAAGGACAGGACATGAGACGGGAGTGAGAAATTAACAGGGGACACTGTTTATTGCGTTTTACAGGAAGAACATTCCAAAACATTTCAACGTAGGTAAGCAAGAGGGAGTTACAGGGAGTTACAGGTGCCCAAAGGGACAAAACTAGAATATAAATACACCACAGCTCCAATCAACTAATTGAGTGTATGTAAACTTCTGTGATGAAAGAAATAAAATCTGAAATAAATCATTCTCTATTCTACTGAATTTCACATTATTAAAATAAAGCAGATCCTAACTGACCTAAAACAGGGAATTTTTACGAGGATTAAATGTCAGGAATTGTGAAACTGAGTTTAAATGTATTTTGCTAAGTGTATGTAAACTTCCGCCTGCTCCTGAGCGTTCTCAACTTTAACATTCATATCAGAGAATAAACGTTAATATTTGTAAATGGCAGCGATCTGTGACTTGCATAGCTAGCTAGCAACCAGAACATTTAGCTAGGCAAGACCAACACCATAAACAAATATACTGTAATGACCCTGGGMTTATAAGCGCGGAAATCGACTCTGCCSCACGAACATGCTTTTGRGGCACAGTCGATAGCGTGCCGGACCTCGGGCTAGAAGGTCGAGGGTTCGACACCTGCTCCCTGCTGTTTCATTACAATACTACACAGCTACAAGTAGTGAGTGGCCATAGACCCAAGCCATAGACGGTTCATCTCTGCTTCCACCGAGCGGTACCGTTTCACCAAGTCTGACACCAACAGGCTCCTGAACAGCTTCTATCCCCATGCCATAAGACTGCAAAAAGCTAACTAAATAGCTGACCTTTGTATTTTATTATTTTAGTCTCTATGCACAATCACAGGGCTCTACACACTATGCACACTGATACTCCAATACACACAAACACTCACTCCATAATTTTCACACACACACACACACACACACACACACACACACACACATACATTTATACTGACTCTACACACACCCACTCACAACATACAATCATCATATACTGCTGCTCTGTTTGTCATATATCCTATAGTCACCTTACCCCTATACATATCTACCTCTATCGATCCAGTGTCCTTGCACATTGTAAATTTGGTACTGGAACTGACAGACCCTGTATGTAGTATGCTTACTTTATCGTGTTCTTCTTATTTCTTATTTCTATATCCTYTGTGTTTTTGTTCTACCTTGTTATTTTTAGTCTTACATTGTTATTGATTACTGCATTGTTCGGGTTAGGCATTTTACTGTACTTGTGCATGTGACATTAAAAKTTGAAAACTAGATTCTGAAAGTAACGCACTGTATTTTACCAAGTAACTAATAATGTTACCCAATTTGAAAAGTAATGTTTTGCTTGACTCAGTTACTCATAAAAGTAATCTGATTATGTTACTTTTGTAACGCATTACCCCCAACACTGGAGGAGATACAGACTCCTGCTTCTAGTCTGTCCACAGGAAGTGCAAGGCTAAGCAGAAGAAGTTGACTTTTCTGAATGAAAGCTAAAGACAGATCTTTCAGAGTAAATAAGGCTTATTTATTTTACATTATGATTCAAAATGCATAGGTGGAGACAGGAATGGGCAAAAATGATCAAATATAATTACATAATACTATAAAGATCAATGTATCAAAATAAACTAAATATTTTGTGTTTTAAAACARAGAAATACATTTGCAATTACATGGCGCAAACAGCAACAACATTCTCAGTAGCGGTTATAGAAACGTTTTACTTGCTCTGACTGAAATGTTGTTGTTTATCTGCCTTAGTTAAGTGCACTCAGTAAGTCACTCAGGATGAGATTATCTGCTAAATGACCAAAATGTAAATGTATATGTGAAAATGAACATACCAAAATGACCTGCAAAGCATACTGGGTATTATTATTGGCCTTGTTTAGGYGCGGAGCTCATTAGAATAGTATTCAGCATGCTTTGAAATTGTTCATTTTTACATACAGTATACCATTTATTTTTAGTTAATTTAGCAGATGGTCTTATCAGACCATAGTGCCATCGGACTTCTGATATCAATGCATGGTGAAAGGCTGCCACAAGATGGTCAACTGCTATAAAAAARGTATTTTACACAAATTACAGCTCACGAAAGTGTCTTGTTACAAAATACATTGGCGTGTAGTCCAGCCCAGAGTAATACAAATGACAAAATACTTATAAATAATTGAAATACAGAAATACTGCACATCTCTGGGTGYAGTTATGCCTTTGTGAAAATGTAAAAGTTGATTCTTTAATCAAATAAAAAAGTTTTTGATTTGATGTAGCGACTACTCTGTATGCCCACTTAGTGAGTCCCTCTGGTTCTGCCAATGTATCCTCTCTAATCTAAAGCATACTGAACACTTCCCTTCACTTTAGACAGCACCAACAACTTTACAATTGGAAGTCCGCCAACAGAGCGAACAACACATAAAAGGTCAAATGAAAGMTAGAATTAAAAAGATAACGTGATGATAAAAGATTTGAACTGGAGTGGAGTGTTTATATGTGTATTCCCCTCTGAATATAACCCGTAGTAAGTAAAAGTAGCCTTAAGTTGTTTGTCATTTGGTTGCATCTGTAAGACCTTGAACTAAAGCATTAAGATAAAAGCAAAACCATTTACTGAAGATTGTGTACATTGAGTGCTTGTCTGACTGTTGCCATAAGCCTATATGAGTCATTCAGTAGGAGGAAGCGCTCTACTGTGGACTAATGGGCTTCTTGGAAATGCTACAGTACAACTAAATGTTTACTGAAATMATGCCAGATATGATGAGTGTCCCTGATTGGTTTATACCAGTCTATTGCAGCATATATATGGGTGAGTCCATATAGATGCAAGTGATTTAGATGATGATAGAATGTTGCAGAAAATATATACTGTATATTTTACAATGCTACAGAAATAGGCAGCAATTATGCGGAGCATATCGGTGTGTGTGTGTGTGTCTGTGTTTCTTTATAATTATTATACAGTCTCTTAGGGCTTCCAGTTTATACAGATCTACATTTTATCACACTGTASTGTCTGAGGTTTAAAAAGCCTTCTGAAGTTTGTAATTCCAACTTTGAAATTTCAGACGTGATTTTCCCTTACAAAAAAAGGTATCAACCCCTACAAAAATAATTATAATCCACATAATAATTCACATTTCTTGTTGATAAAGGATTATTTTCCTACTGTAGCAAACTGGTTAAAATTAAGATTCTACATCTGTATTTAAAATCAGCCACCCAGTCTATCACTCTGGTTTCTGAAAGCTTAGCTCTCTCGTTCCCCTCTTTTTTCCACGTCCCTCTTATGTGCAACACTTTCCTCCTCCAGACTCCTCCAATGTTTGATTTTCACAGAAACTCTCTCTCTCTCTGTCTCTCCCCTGATAACTCAGGGCGCTTCAGGCTACTCAGTCTCATTTCGACCCCGCTCAGTCCTTCAAGATAGGCCGGAAACACTGAAAGCCACACTTCAATGTAATCTCCTCTCGCATATTTCCCAGCCTTCACTGCTGCTGTGAGAAGAAATGGMAGAGGCACTTGCTTTAACTTCAACACATCTCATAACATTTGAAAGATTAGTGGAATCTGTGTGGGTAGCTGGACAGGTAGGATGACTGACAGTGAAGGTGAACAGGTGGTCACGGGTCAGGTGACAGAGGAATGGATGAGACTGAGGCAGGAATTCCTTTAACCAGAAAGTGGTATATTTACTGAGTAGTCTGTGGTGGATTCATGGAAACACAAAACTTCTGGATTTGTCGGAGTTAAGGAAGAGAAAGCAGCGAGATCGGGCGATGGCGATTTCCTCCTTTTATGGAGTTAAGATCTGTCAGACATTTCCACCTGACCTAATTAAAGCGCCCCTGGCCCAGCTGAGCAAGTGGCCATGAATTAAAGGATTCTTCCACCAACTCCATGGGCCTTTTCTACAGCCACCCCGGAAATGTGTTAAATTCCGCACTCCACACAAAGGCTCATTGCTCCCCGTACTCTGTCATCACAGGGAGAGGAATTAGTCGGGCAACTGGCCGGATATATATCCGGTTCTTTACCTGGATCTCCACTGATCTAACATGACCACCAGTCATGGTCTTAGTGATACGGCCCACCAGCCAGGAAGCTCGAGGCAGCTGAGGGTCCACTATCATTACTACTTGGCCAGTTTCCAGGCTGGCTGRTTCTCTCCTCCATTTCCCTCTGTGCTGTAGGCTTGGTAGGTAATCCCGAATGAATCGGGCCCAGAAATGGTCAGCCAAACCCAAGGGTTTGGYGTTCAGTATCCCTTCCACCTCTATCAGGATGGTCCGCAAGACAGTTTCAGTGACAGTTTGGTCCCCCAGGACGACTCGTAAGGCCGTCTTTACAGACTTGATCTCTCGCTCTCATGTTTCTCCAAAATGAGGAGCTCTTGGAGGGTTAAATATGAATGAGATTTGTTGGTCCATCAGCTGATCCCGGAGGCTGGGTTCCATGGCTTGGAAGGCTTCCTCCAACCTGGCTTCCCCTGCCTTGAAGTTTGTGCCCCTGTCTGCCAGGATCTCGTAGGGTTCCCCCCATTGGGAGATAAACCGCCGTAGGGCCATGAGGAAGGCTTCAGTATCCAAACTCTCCAGTAGGTCCAGGTGAACACATCTAGTTGTCAAACACTTGAATAGAATGCCCTGTTGACCAGTTCTACTCCTGTTGACCAGAAGGGTGGTTTGAGGAGGCGCAAGCGAGCAGGGGGTAAATCTGCCATTTTGGGCACAGTGGCTCCGGCCTGCCATCTCTGACATTCCACGCAGGCGTATTGGTGCTTACGAATATCTGTCAGACATTTCCACCTGACCTAATTAAAGCGCCCCTGGCCCAGCTGAGCAAGTGGCCATGAATTAAAGGATTCTTCCACCAACTCCATGGGCCTTTTCTACAACATTAYTGCAACAGATGGAGGCTTTAAATTCAAAATTCAGGCAGTTCTCATCGACAGACCATACACACACACGCACGCAAGCAAGCAAGCAAGCAAGCACGCACAGACGCACACAAATGCAGCTCAGGACACCACTGTGCTCTCCCACATACTCCTTACTGACCACACGTCCCTTGTACCACACGTCCCATTTTCTTGTTCATCTTTCTTATTTCTCTCTCAGACCTTGAGCCACACATAAATGCACCTCCATCAACTGAAGCTCTCGAAAGAATTTCACTGGGCGGGAGGATGGAACATACAGTTCTTACACAAGGGCCAAGAAAGCAGCAGCCATCCTAAAGAGAAATCATTTGGCTTTGTTGTCTATATGGTTCACAGAACATAGCATAGCATTGAGTGGGAGCACCATTCAGTTCCACATACAGATGTGCAATCTTAATTTGATCACTCTGTTGTCGCAGAGAATTTTCCTGTGCAGCTGGACATGCAAACTTGTAGTGWWTTCGAGGTTTAAAAAGGCCTCTAAAATTTGTCATTTCCACTTGAACATTTCAGACTTGATTTGCCCTAACAAAAAATGTATCAATCCCTACTACAAAAATACCCATGAATTATAATCCACATAATATTAGACATTTCCTGTTGCTGCAGGATTATTTTTCTGCTGTGAGAAACTATTCAAATTAAGATAGCACACCTGTAGAAACTCACGGAGAGTGACTATAAATTGTAGTATTGCTCTCCCAGGCAGTCACCATTATCGTTATGAGTGTTCTGGTCTTCAGGGTCTACTGTAGAGGAAATGTATAGCTTATTTCAACAGCAATCATATACTGCAACTACATCAGTCCACGTATCCACTACATCAGTCCACATGTCCACTACATCAGTCCACGTATCCACTACATCAGTCCACYTATCCACTACATCAGTCCACGTATCCACTACCTCAGTCCACGTATCCACTACATCAGTCCACATATCCACTACCTCAGTCCACGTATCCACT